>NC_086101.1:109490045-109710764 GCF_963921235.1 Mobula hypostoma | reverse complement strand
GTGACTAAGGGACATGGTCAGTGTACAGATATCCCTGAGAGACAGGGACTGAGAGACACCGGTCAGTGTACAGATATCCCTTAGAGAGAGAGGGACTGAGAGACACCTGTCAGTGTACAGATATCCCTGAGAGAGAGAGGGACTGAGAGAAACCTGTCAGTGTACAGATATCCCTCTGAGAGAGAAGGACTGAGAGACACTGGTCAGTGTACAGATATCCCTGAGAGAGAGGGAGTGAGAGACACCAGTCAGTGTCCAGATATCCCCCCGACAGAGAGGGACTGAGAGACTCTTGTCAGTGTACAGATATCCCTCTGGGAAAGAGGGACCGAGAGACGGTAGTCAGTGTACAGATATTCCTGAGCGAGAGGGACTGAGAGACACCAGTCAGTGTACAGATATCCCTGAGAGAGAGGGACCGAGAGACACCGGTCAGTGTACAGATATCCCCTGAGAGAGAGGGACTGAGAGACACCAGTCAGTTTACAGATATCCCCTGAGAGAGAGGGACTGAGAGACAGCGGTCAGTGTACAGATATTCCTCTGAGAGAGAGGGACTGAGAGACAGTGGTCTGTGTACAAATATCCCTCTGAGAGAGGGGGACTGAGATACACCGGTCAGTGTACAGATACCCCCACGACAGTGAGGGACTGAGATACTCTGGTCAGTGAATAGATATCCCTGAGAGAGAGGGACTGAGATACACCGGTCAGTGTACAGATATCCCCTGAGACAGAGGGACTGAGGGACACCTGTCAGTGTACAGATATCCCCCTGAGAGAGAGGGACTGAGAGACACCATTCAGTGTACAGATATCCCTGAGAGAGAGGGCCTGAGAGACACCGGTCACTGTACAGATATTCCACTGAGAGAGGGGGACTGAGAGACACCGTTCAGTGTACAGATATCCCCACGACAGCGAGGGACTGAGATACTCTGGTCAGTGAATAGATATCCCTGAGAGAGAGGGACTGAGAGACACGGGTAAGTGTAGAGATATCCCCTGAGAGAGAGGGACTGAGAGACACCGGTCCGTGTACAAATATCCCTCTGAGAGAGGGGGACTGAGATACACCGGTCAGTGTACAGATATCCCCTGAGACAGAGGGACTGAGGGACACCAGTCAGTGTACAGATATCCCCCTGAGAGAGAGGGACTGAGAGACACCGGTCAGTGTACAGATATCCCTGAGAGAGAGGGCCTGAGAGACACCGGTCACTGTACAGATATTCCACTGAGAGAGGGGGACTGAGAGACACCGTTCAGTGTACAGATATCCCTCTGAGAGAGAAGGACTGAGAGACACTGGTCAGTGTACAGATATCCCTGAGAGAGAGGGAATGAGAGACACCAGTCAGTGTCCAGATATCCCCCCGACAGAGAGGGACTGAGAGACTCTTGTCAGTGTACAGATATCCCTCTGGGAAAGAGGGACCGAGAGACGGCAGTCAGTGTACAGATATTCCTGAGCGAGAGGGTCTGAGAGACACCAGTCAGTGTACAGATATCCCTGAGAGAGAGGGACCGAGAGACACCGGTCAGTGTACAGATATCCCCTGAGAGAGAGGGACTGAGAGACACCAGTCAGTTTACAGATATCCCCTGAGAGAGAGGGACTGAGAGACAGCGGTCAGTGTACAGATATTCCTCTGAGAGAGAGGGACTGAGAGACAGTGGTCTGTGTACAAATATCCCTCTGAGAGAGGGGGGCTGAGATACACCGGTCAGTGTACAGATACCCCCACGACAGTGAGGGACTGAGATACTCTGGTCAGTGAATAGATATCCCTGAGAGAGAGGGACTGAGAGACACGGGTAAGTGTTGAGATATCCCTTGAGAGAGAGGGACTGAGAGACACCGGTCCGTGTACAAATATCCCTCTGAGAGAGGGGGACTGAGATACACCGGTCAGTGTACAGATATCCCCTGAGACAGAGGGACTGAGGGACACCTGTCAGTGTACAGATATCCCCCTGAGAGAGAGGGACTGAGAGACACCATTCAGTGTACAGATATCCCTGAGAGAGAGGGCCTGAGAGACACCGGTCACTGTACAGATATTCCACTGAGAGAGGGGGACTGAGAGACACCGTTCAGTGTACAGATATCCCCACGACAGCGAGGGACTGAGATACTCTGGTCAGTGAATAGATATCCCTGAGAGAGAGGGACTGAGAGACACGGGTAAGTGTAGAGATATCCCCTGAGAGAGAGGGACTGAGAGACACCGGTCCGTGTACAAATATCCCTCTGAGAGAGGGGGACTGAGATACACCGGTCAGTGTACAGACATCCCCTGAGATAGAGGGACTGAGAGACACCAGTCAGTGTACAGATATCCCCCTGAGAGAGAGGGTTGAGAGACACCGGTCAGTGTACAGATATCCCTGACAGAGAGGGCCTGAGAGACACCGGTCACTGTACAGATATTCCACTGAGAGAGGGGGACTGAGAGACACCGTTCAGTGTACAGATATCCCCTGAGATACAGGGACAGGGAGACACCAGTCAGTGTACAGATATCGCCCCGACATAGTGGGACTGAGATACTCTGGTCAGTGAACAGATATCCTTGAGAGAGAGGGACTGAGAGACACTGGTCGGTGTTTAGATATCTCTGAGAGAGAGGGACTGAGAGACACCGGTCAGTAAACAGATATCGCTATGAGAGAGGGACTGAGAGACAGTGGTCAGTGTACAGATATCCCGCTGAGAGAGAAGGACTGAGAGACAGTGGTCAGTATACAGATATCCCTGAGAGAGATGGACTGACAGACACCAGTCAGTGTACAGATATCCCCCGGAGAGAGAAGGACTGACAGACAACAGTCAGTGTACAGATATCCCCCTGAGAGAGAGGGACTGAGAGACACCAGTCAGTGTACAGATATCCCTGAGAGAGAGGGACTGAGAGACACCAGTCAGTGTACAGATATCCCTGAGAGAGAGTGACTGAGGGACATGGTCAGTGTACAGATATCTCTGAGAGAGAGGGACTGAGAGACACTGGTCAGTGTACAGATATCCCTGAGAGAGAGGGAATGAGAGACACCAGTCTGTGTACTGATATCCCTCTGAGAGAGAGGAACTGAGAGACACCAATCACTGTACAGATATCCCCCCACAGTGAGGGACTGAGGGACTCTGGTCAGTGTACAGATATCCCTCTGAGAAAGAGGGACTGAGAGACAGCAGTCTGTGTACAGATATTCCTGAGAGAGAGCGACTGAGAGACACCGGTCAGTGTACAGATATCCCTGAGAGAGAGGGACTGAGAGACACCGGTCAGTGTACAGATATCCCTGAGAGAAAGGGTCTGACAGACACGGGTCAGTGTACAGATATCGCTGAGAGAGAGGGTCTCAGAGACACCAGTCAGTGTACAGATATCGCCCCGACAGAGAGGGATTGAGATACTCTGGTCAGTGAATAGATATCCCTGAGAGAGAGGGTCTGAGAGACACTGGTCGGTGTATAGATATGCCTGAGAGAGAGTGACTGAGAGGCATTGGTCAGTGTACAGATATCTCACTGAGAGAGAGGGACTGAGAGGCATTGGTCAATAAACAGATATCGCTGAGAGAGAGGGACGGAGAGACACCAGTCAGTTTACAGATATCCCCTGACAGAGAGGGACTGAGGGACACCGGTCAGTGTATAGATATCTCTGAGAGAGAGGGACTGAGTGGCATTGGTCAGTGTAGAGATATCCCTCTGAGAAGGAGGGACTGAGGGACAGTGGTCAGAGTACAGATATCCCTCAGAGAGAGGGACTGAGAGACAGCGGTCAGTGTAAAGATATCCCTCTGAGAGAGAGGGACTGAGAGACAGGGTTCAGTGTACAGATATCCCTGAGAGAGAGGACTGAGAGGCATTGGTCAGTATACAGATATCCCTGAGAGAGATGGACTGACAGACATCAGTCAGTGTACGGATATCCCCCGGAGAGAGAGGGACTGACAGACACCGGTCAGTGTACAGATATCCCTGAGAGAGAGGGACTGAGAGACAACAGTCAGTGTACAGATATCCCTGAGAGAGAGTGACTGAGCGACATGGTCAGTGTACAGATATCCCTGAGAGAGAGGGACTGAGAGACACCGGTCAGTGTACAGATATACCTGAGAGAGAGAGGGACTGAGTGAAAACTGTCAGTGTACAGATATCCCTGAGAGAGAGAGGGACTGAGAGACACCAGTCAGTGTACAGATATCCCTCTGAGAGAGAAGGACTGAGAGACACTGGTTAGTGTACAGATATCCCTGAGAGAGAGGGAATGAGAGACACCAGTCAGTGTCCAGATATCCCCCCGACAGAGAGGGACTGAGAGACTCTGGTCAGTGTACAGATATCCCTCTGGGAAAAGGGACTGAGAGACAGCAGTCAGTGTACAGATATTCCTGAGAGAGAGGGACTGAGAGACACCGGTCAGTGTACAGATATCCCTGAGAGAGAGGGACTGAGAGACACCGGTCAGTGTACAGAATTCCCCTGAGAGAGAGGGACTGAGAGACACCAGACAGTGTACAGATATCCCCTGAGAGAGAGGGACTGAGAGATACCGGTCGGTGTACAGATATCCCTGAGAGAGAGGGACTGAGAGACACCAGTCAGTTTACAGATACCTCCTGAGAGAGAGGGACTGAGAGACACCGGTCAGTTTACAGATATCCCCTGAGAGAGAGGGACTGAGAGACACCGGTCAGTGTACTGATATCCCTGTGAGAGAGGGACTGAGAGACACTGGTCGGTGTATAGATATCTCTGAGAGAGAGGGACTGAGAGACAGCGGTCAGTGTACAGATATCCCTCAGAGAGAAGGACTGAGAGACAGCGGTCAGTGTACAGATATCCCTGAGTGAGAGGGACTGACAGACACCAGTCAGTGTACAGATATCCCCCCGACAGAGAGGGACTGAGATACTCTGGTCAGTGAATAGATATCCCTGAGAGAGAGGGCCTGAGAGACACGGGTAAGTGTAGAGATATCCCCTGAGAGAGAGGGACTGAGAGACACCGGTCGGTGTACAAATATCCCTCTGAGAGATGGGGACTGAGATACACCGGTCAGTGTACAGATATCCCCTGAGATAGAGGGACTGAGGGACACCAGTCAGTGTACTGATATCCCCCTGAGAGAGAGGGACTGACAGACACCGGTCACTGTACAAATATCCCTGAGAGAGCGGGACTGAGAGACACTGGTCGGTGTATAGATATCTCTGAGAGAGAGCGACTGAGAGACACCGGTCAGTGTACAGATATCCCTGAGAGAGAGGGACTGACAGACACGGGCAGTGTACAGATATCCCTGAGAGAGAGTGACTGAGAGACACCAGTCAGTGTACAGATATCCCCTGATATACAGGGACTGAGAGACACCGGTCAGTGTACAGATATCCCTGAGAGAGCGGGACTGTGTGGCATCGGTCAGTATACAGATATCCCTGAGAGAGAGGGACTGACAGACACCAGTCAGTGTACAGATATCGCCCCGACAGAGAGGGACTGAGAGACACTGGTCGGTGTATAGATATCTCTGAGAGAGAGGGACTGAGAGATACCGGTCAGTAAACAGATATCGCTGAGAGAGAGGGACTGAGTGACAGCGGTCAGTGTACAGATATCCCGCTGAGAGAGAGGGACTGAGAGACAGTAGTCAGTGTACAGATATCCCTGAGAGAGAGGACTGAGAGGCATTGGTCAGTATACAGATATCCCTGACAGAGATGGACTGACAGACACCAGTCCGTGTACAGATATCCCCCTGAGAGAGAGGGACTGACAGACACCGGTCAGTGTACAGATATCCCTGAGAGAGAGGGACTGAGAGACACCAGTCAGTGTACAGATATCCCTGAGAGAGAGTGACTAAGGGACATGGTCAGTGTACAGATATCCCTGAGAGAGAGGGACTGAGAGACACCGGTCAGTGTACAGATATCCCTTAGAGAGAGAGGGACTGAGAGACACCTGTCAGTGTACAGATATCCCTGAGAGAGAGAGGGACTGAGAGAAACCTGTCAGTGTACAGATATCCCTCTGAGAGAGAAGGACTGAGAGACACTGGTCAGTGTACAGATATCCCTGAGAGAGAGGGAATGAGAGACACCAGTCAGTGTCCAGATATCCCCCCGACAGAGAGGGACTGAGAGACTCTTGTCAGTGTACAGATATCCCTCTGGGAAAGAGGGACCGAGAGACGGCAGTCAGTGTACAGATATTCCTGAGCGAGAGGGACTGAGAGACACCAGTCAGTGTACAGATATCCCTGAGAGAGAGGGACCGAGAGACACCGGTCAGTGTACAGATATCCCCTGAGAGAGAGGGACTGAGAGACACCAGTCAGTTTACAGATATCCCCTGAGAGAGAGGGACTGAGAGACAGCGGTCAGTGTACAGATATTCCTCTGTGAGAGAGAGGGACTGAGAGGCAGTGGTCTGTGTACAAATATCCCTCTGAGAGAGGGGGACTGAGATACACCGGTCAGTGTACAGATACCCCCACGACAGTGAGGGACTGAGATACTCTGGTCAGTGAATAGATATCCCTGAGAGAGAGGGACTGAGAGACACGGGTAAGTGTAGAGATATCCCTTGAGAGAGAGGGACTGAGAGACACCGGTCCGTGTACAAATATCCCTCTGAGAGAGGGGGACTGAGATACACCGGTCAGTGTACAGATATCCCCTGAGACAGAGGGACTGAGGGACACCTGTCAGTGTACAGATATCCCCCTGAGAGAGAGGGACTGAGAGACACCATTCAGTGTACAGATATCCCTGAGAGAGAGGGCCTGAGAGACACCGGTCACTGTACAGATATTCCACTGAGAGAGGGGGACTGAGAGACACCGTTCAGTGTACAGATATCCCCACGACAGCGAGGGACTGAGATACTCTGGTCAGTGAATAGATATCCCTGAGAGAGAGGGACTGAGAGACACGGGTAAGTGTAGAGATATCCCCTGAGAGAGAGGGACTGAGAGACACCGGTCCGTGTACAAATATCCCTCTAGGAGAGGGGGACTGAGATACACCTTTCAGTGTACAGATATCCCCTGAGACAGAGGGACTGAGGGACACCAGTCAGTGTACAGATATCCCCCTGAGAGAGAGGGACTGAGAGACACCGGTCAGTGTACAGATATCCCTGAGAGAGAGGGCCTGAGAGACACCGGTCACTGTACAGATATTCCACTGAGAGAGGGGGACTGAGAGACACCGTTCAGTGTACAGATATCCCTCTGAGAGAGAAGGACTGAGAGACACTGGTCAGTGTACAGATATCCCTGAGAGAGAGGGAATGAGAGACACCAGTCAGTGTCCAGATATCCCCCCGACAGAGAGGGACTGAGAGACTCTTGTCAGTGTACAGATATCCCTCTGGGATAGAGGGACCAAGAGACGGCAGTCAGTGTACAGATGTTCCTGAGAGAGAGGGACCGAGAGACACCGGTCAGTGTACAGATATCCCCTGAGAGAGAGGGACTGAGAGACACCAGTCAGTTTACAGATATCCCCTGAGAGAGAGGGACTGAGAGACAGCGGTCAGTGTACAGATATTCCTCTGAGAGAGAGGGACTGAGAGACAGTGGTCTGTGTACAAATATCCCTCTGAGAGAGGGGGACTGAGATACACCGGTCAGTGTACAGATACCCCCACGACAGAGAGGGACTGAGATACTCTGGTCAGTGAATAGATATCCCTGAGAGAGAGGGACTGAGAGACACCGGTCCGTGTACAAATATCCCTCTGAGAGAGGGGGACTGAGATACACCGGTCAGTGTACAGATATCCCCTGAGACAGAGGGACTGAGGGACACCAGTCAGTGTACAGATATCCCACTGAGAGAGAGGGACTGAGAGACACCGGTCAGTGTACAGATATCCCTGAGAGAGAGGGCCTGAGAGACACCGGTCACTGTACAGATATTCCACTGAGAGAGGGGGACTGAGAGACACCGTTCAGTGTACAGATATCCCCTGAGATACAGGGACTGGGAGACACCAGTCAGTGTACAGATATCGCCCCGACATAGTGGGACTGAGATACTCTGGTCAGTGAACTGATATCCTTGAGAGAGAGGTACTGAGAGACACTGGTCGGTGTATAGATATCTCTGAGAGAGAGGGACTGAGAGACACCGGTCAGTAAACAGATATCGCTATGAGAGAGGGTCTGAGAGACAGTGGTCAGTGTACAGATATCCCGCTGAGAGAGAGGGACTGAGAGACAGTGGTCAGTATACAGATATCCCTGAGAGAGATGGACTGACAGACACCAGTCAGTGTACAGATATCCCCCGGAGAGAGAAGGACTGACAGACAACAGTCAGTGTACAGATATCCCCCTGAGAGAGAGGGACTAACAGACACCAGTCATTGTACAGATATCCCTGAGAGAGAGGGACTGAGAGACACCAGTCAGTGTACAGATATCCCTGAGAGAGAGTGACTGAGGGACATGGTCAGTGTACAGATATCCCTGAGAGAGAGGAACTGAGAGACACCAATCACTGTACAGATATCCCCCCACAGAGAGGGACTGAGGGACTCTGGTCAGTGTACAGATATCCCTCTGAGAAAGAGGGACTGAGAGACAGCAGTCTGTGTACAGATATTCCTGAGAGAGAGCGACTGAGAGACACCAGTCAGTGTACTGATATCCCCCTGAGAGAGAGGGACTGAGAGACACCAGTCGGTGTTCAGATATCCCCCCGAAAGAGAGGGACTGAGTCCCTGGTCAGTGTACAGATATCCCTCTGAGAAAGTGGGACCGAGAGACTGCAGTCATTGTACAGATATCCCTGAGAGAGAGGGACTGAGAGACCTGGTTGTGTACAGATATCCCTCTGAGAGAGAGGGACTGAGAGACACCAGTCACTGTACAGATATCCCCCCAACAGAGAGGGACTGAGAGACTCTGGTCTGTGTACAGATATCCCTCTGAGAAAGAGGGACTGAGAGACAGCAGTCAGTGTACAGATATCCCCCTGAGAGAGAGGGACTGACAGACACCGGTCAGTGTACAGATATCCCCCTGAGAGAGAGGGACTGAGAGACACCATTCAGTGTACAGATATCCCTGAGAGAGAGGGCCTGAGAGACACCGGTCACTGTACAGATATTCCACTGAGAGAGGGGGACTGAGAGACACCGTTCAATGTACAGATATCCCCACGACAGCGAGGGACTGAGATACTCTGGTCAGTGAATAGATATCCCTGAGAGAGAGGGACTGAGAGACACGGGTAAGTGTAGAGATATCCCCTGAGAGAGAGGGACTGAGAGACACCGGTCCGTGTACAAATATCCCTCTAGGAGAGGGGGACTGAGATACACCTTTCAGTGTACAGATATCCCCTGAGACAGAGGGACTGAGGGACACCAGTCAGTGTACAGATATCCCCCTGAGAGAGAGGGACTGAGAGACACCGGTCAGTGTACAGATATCGCTGAGAGAGAGGGCCTGAGAGACACCGGTCACTGTACAGATATTCCACTGAGAGAGGGGGACTGAGAGACACCGTTCAGTGTACAGATATCCCTCTGAGAGAGAAGGACTGAGAGACACTGGTCAGTGTACAGATATCCCTGAGAGAGAGGGAATGAGAGACACCAGTCAGTGTCCAGATATCCCCCCGACAGAGAGGGACTGAGAGACTCTTGTCAGTGTACAGATATCCCTCTGGGATAGAGGGACCGAGAGACGGCAGTCAGTGTACAGATATTCCTGAGAGAGAGGGACCGAGAGACACCGGTCAGTGTACAGATATCCCCTGAGAGAGAGGGACTGAGAGACACCAGTCAGTTTACAGATATCCCCTGAGAGAGAGGGACTGAGAGACAGCGGTCAGTGTACAGATATTCCTCTGAGAGAGAGGGACTGAGAGACAGTGGTCTGTGTACAAATATCCCTCTGAGAGAGGGGGGCTGAGATACACCGGTCAGTGTACAGATACCCCCACGACAGTGAGGGACTGAGATACTCTGGTCAGTGAATAGATATCCCTGAGAGAGAGGGACTGAGAGACACGGGTAAGTGTAGAGATATCCCCTGAGAGAGAGGGACTGAGAGACACCGGTCCGTGTACAAATATCCCTCTGAGAGAGGGGGACTGAGATACACCGGTCAGTGTACAGATATCCCCTGAGACAGAGGGACTGAGGGACACCAGTCAGTGTACAGATATCCCACTGAGAGAGAGGGACTGAGAGACACCGGTCAGTGTACAGATATCCCTGACAGAGAGGGCCTGAGAGACACCGGTCACTGTACAGATATTCCACTGAGAGAGGGGGACTGAGAGACACCGTTCAGTGTACAGATATCCCCTGAGATACAGGGACTGGGAGACACCAGTCAGTGTACAGATATCGCCCCGACATAGTGGGACTGAGATACTCTGGTCAGTGAACAGATATCCTTGAGAGAGAGGTACTGAGAGACACTGGTCGGTGTATAGATATCTCTGAGAGAGAGGGACTGAGAGACACCGGTCAGTAAACAGATATCGCTATGAGAGAGGGACTGAGAGACAGTGGTCAGTGTACAGATATCCCGCTGAGAGAGAGGGACTGAGAGACAGTGGTCAGTATACAGATATCCCTGAGAGAGATGGACTGACAGACACCAGTCAGTGTACAGATATCCCCCGGAGAGAGAAGGACTGACAGACAACAGTCAGTGTACAGATATCCCCCTGAGAGAGAGGGACTAACAGACACCAGTCAGTGTACAGATATCCCTGAGAGAGAGGGACTGAGAGACACCAGTCAGTGTACAGATATCCCTGAGAGAGAGTGACTGAGGGACATGGTCAGTGTACAGATATCCCTGAGAGAGAGGAACTGAGAGACACCAATCACTGTACAGATATCCCCCCACAGAGAGGGACTGAGGGACTCTGGTCAGTGTACAGATATCCCTCTGAGAAAGAGGGACTGAGAGACAGCAGTCTGTGTACAGATATTCCTGAGAGAGAGCGACTGAGAGACACCAGTCAGTGTACTGATATCCCCCTGAGAGAGAGGGACTGAGAGACACCAGTCGGTGTTCAGATATCCCCCCGACAGAGAGGGACTGAGTCCCTGGTCAGTGTACAGATATCCCTCTGAGAAAGTGGGACCGAGAGACTGCAGTCATTGTACAGATATCCCTGAGAGAGAGGGACTGAGAGACCTGGTTGTGTACAGATATCCCTCTGAGAGAGAGGGACTGAGAGACACCAGTCACTGTACAGATATCCCCCCAACAGAGAGGGACTGAGAGACTCTGGTCTGTGTACAGATATCCCTCTGAGAAAGAGGGACTGAGAGACAGCAGTCGGTGTACAGATATTCCTGAGAGAGAAGGACTGAGGGACACCGGTCAGTGTACAGATATCCCCCTGAGAGAGAGGGACTGAGAGACACCATTCAGTGTACAGATATCCCTGAGAGAGAGGGCCTGAGAGACACCGGTCACTGTACAGATATTCCACTGAGAGAGGGGGACTGAGAGACACCGTTCAGTGTACAGATATCCCTCTGAGAGAGAAGGACTGAGAGACACTGGTCAGTGTACAGATATCCCTGAGAGAGAGGGCCTGAGAGACACCGGTCACTGTACAGATATTCCACTGAGAAAGGGGGACTGAGAGACACCGTTCAGTGTACAGATATCCCCTGAGATACAGGGACTGGGAGACACCAGTCAGTGTACAGATATCGCCCCGACATAGTGGGACTGAGATACTCTGGTCAGTGAACAGATATCCTTGAGAGAGAGGTACTGAGAGACACTGGTCGGTGTATAGATATCTCTGAGAGAGAGGGACTGAGAGACACCGGTCAGTAAACAGATATCGCTATGAGAGAGGGACTGAGAGACAGTGGTCAGTGTACAGATATCCCGCTGAGAGAGAGGGACTGAGAGACAGTGGTCAGTATACAGATATCCCTGAGAGAGATGGACTGACAGACACCAGTCAGTGTACAGATATCCCCCGGAGAGAGAAGGACTGACAGACAACAGTCAGTGTACAGATATCCCCCTGAGAGAGAGGGACTAACAGACACCAGTCAGTGTACAGATATCCCTGAGAGAGAGGGACTGAGAGACACCAGTCAGTGTACAGATATCCCTGAGAGAGAGTGACTGAGGGACATGGTCAGTGTACAGATATCCCTGAGAGAGAGGGACTGAGAGACACCAATCACTGTACAGATATCCCCCCACAGAGAGGGACTGAGGGACTCTGGTCAGTGTACAGATATCCCTCTGAGAAAGAGGGACTGAGAGACAGCAGTCTGTGTACAGATATTCCTGAGAGAGAGCGACTGAGAGACACCGGTCAGTGTACAGATATCCCTGAGAGAGAGGGACTGAGAGACACCAGTCAGTGTACAGATATCCCCCCGACAGAGAGGGACTGAGACACTCTGGTCAGTGAACAAATATCCCTCTGAGAAAGAGGGACTGAGAGACCGCGGTCAGTGTACAGATATCCCTGAGAGAGAGGGACTGAGAGACTCTGGTCAGTGTACAGATATCCCTCTGGGAAAAGGGACTGAGAGACAGCAGTCAGTGTACAGATATCCCCCCGACAGAGAGGGACTGAGAGACTCTGGTCAGTGTACAGATATCCCTCTGGGAAAAGGAACTGAGAGACAGCAGTCAGTGTACAGATATTCCTGAGAGAGAGGGACTGAGAGACACCGGTCAGTGTACAGATATCCCTGAGAGAGAGGGACTGAGAGACACCGGTCAGTGTACAGATATCCCTGAGAGAGAGGGACTGAGAGACACCGGTCAGTGTACAGATATCCCCCTGAGAGAGAGGGACTGACAGACACCAGTCAGTGTACAGATATCCCCCCGACAGTGAGGGACTGAGATACTCTGGTCAGTGAATAGATATCCCTGAGAGAGAGGGCCTGAGAGACACGGGTAAGTGTAGAGATATCCCCTGAGAGAGAGGGACTGAGAGACACCGGTCGGTGTACAAATATCCCTCTGAGAGAGGGGGACTGAGATACACCGGTCAGTGTACAGATATCCCCTGAGAGAGAGGGACTGAGGGACACCAGTCAGTGTACAGATATCCCCCTGAGAGAGAGGGACTGAGAGACACCGGTCAGTATACAGATATCCCTGAGAGAGAGGGCCTGAGAGACACCGGTCACTGTACAGATATTCCACTGAGAGAGGGGGACTGAGAGACACCGTTCAGTGTACAGATATCCCTCTGAGAGAGAAGGACTGAGAGACACTGGTCAGTGTACAGATATCCCTGAGAGAGAGGGAATGAGAGACACCAGTCAGTGTCCAGATATCCCCCCGACAGAGAGGGACTGAGAGACTCTTGTCAGTGTACAGATATCCCTCTGGGAAAGAGGGACCGAGAGACGGCAGTCAGTGTACAGATATTCCTGAGAGAGAGGGACTGAGAGACACCGGTCAGTGTACAGATATCCCCTGAGAGAGAGGGACTGACAGACACCAGTCAGTTTACAGATATCCCCTGAGAGAGAGGGACTGAGAGACAGCGGTCAGTGTACAGATATCCCCTGAGAGAGAGGGACTGAGAGAAAAGAGTCGGTGCACAGATATTCCTCTGAGAGAGAGGGACTGAGAGACAGTGGTCTGTGTACAAATATCCCTCTGAGAGAGGGGGACTGAGATACACCGGTCAGTGTACAGATACCCCCACGACAGTGAGGGACTGAGATACTCTGGTCAGTGAATAGATATCCCTGAGAGAGAGGGACTTAGAGACACGGGTAAGTGTAGAGATATCCCCTGAGAGAGAGGGACTGAGAGACACCGGTCCGTGTACAAATATCCCTCTGAGAGAGGGGGACTGAGATACACCGGTCAGTGTACAGATATCCCCTGAGACAGAGGGACTGAGGGACACCAGTCAGTGTACAGATATCCCCCTGAGAGAGAGGGACTGAGAGACACCGGTCAGTGTACAGATATCCCTGAGTGAGAGGGCCTGAGAGACACCGGTCACTGTACAGATATTCCACTGAGAGAGGGGGACTGAGAGACACCGTTCAGTGTACAGATATCCCCTGAGATACAGGGACTGGGAGACACCAGTCAGTGTACAGATATCGCCCCGACATAGTGGGACTGAGATACTCTGGTCAGTGAACTGATATCCTTGAGAGAGAGGGACTGAGAGACACTGGTCGGTGTATAGATATCTCTGAGAGAGAGGGACTGAGAGACACCGGTCAGTAAACAGATATCGCTATGAGAGAGGGACTGAGAGACAGTGGTCAGTGTACAGATATCCCGCTGAGAGAGAGGGACTGAGAGACAGTTGTCAGTATACAGATATCCCTGAGAGAGATGGACTGACAGACACCAGTCAGTGTACAGATATCCCCCGGAGAGAGAGGGACTGACAGACACCAGTCAGTGTACAGATATCCCCCTGAGAGAGAGGGACTGACAGACACCAGTCAGTGTACAGATATCCCTGAGAGAGAGGGACTGAGAGACACCAGTCAGTGTACAGATATCCCTGAGAGAGAGTGACTGAGGGACATGGTCAGTGTACAGATATCTCTGAGAGAGAGGGACTGAGAGACACTGGTCAGTGTACAGATATACCTGAGAGAGAGAGGGACTGAGTGAAAACTGTCAGTGTACAGATATCCCTCTGAGAGAGAGGGACTGAGAGACACTGGTCAGTGTACAGATATCCCTGAGAGAGAGGGAATGAGAGACACCAGTCTGTGTACTGATATCCCTCTGAGAGAGAGGAACTGAGAGACACCAATCACTGTACAGATATCCCCCCACAGAGAGGGACTGAGGGACTCTGGTCAGTGTACAGATATCCCTCTGAGAAAGAGGGACTGAGAGACAGCAGTCTGTGTACAGATATTCCTGAGAGAGAGGGACTGAGAGACACCGGTCAGTGTACAGATATCCCTGAGAGAGAGGGACTGAGAGACACCAGTCAGTGTACAGATATCCCCTGAGAGAGAGGGACTGAGAGACACTGGTCGGTGTATAGATATCTCTGAGAGAGAGGGACTGAGTGGCATTGGTCAGTGTACAGATATCCCTCTGAGAAAGAGGGACTGAGAGACAGCGGTCAGTGTACAGATATCCCTGAGAGAGAGGGACTGAGAGGCATTGGTCAGTGTACAGATATCCCTCTGAGAGAGAGGGACTGAGAGACATTGGTCAGTGTACAGATATCGCCCCGACATAGTGGGACTGAGATACTCTGGTCAGTGTACAGATATCCCTCTGGGAAAGAGGGACCGAGAGACAGCAGTCAGTGTACAGATATCCCTGAGAGAGAGGGACTGAGAGACACCGGTCAGTGTACAGATATTCCTGAGAGAGAGGGACTGAGAGACACCAGTCAGTGTACAGATATCCCCTGAGAGAGACGGACTGAGAGACACCGGTCGGTGTACAGATATCCCTGAGAGAGAGGGATTGAGAGATACCGGTCAGTGTACAGATATCCCTGAGAGAGAGGGACTGAGAGACACTGGTCGGTGTATAGATATCACTGAGAGAGAGGGACTGAGTGGCATTGGTCAGTGTACAGATATCCCCTGAGAGAAAGACTCTGAGAGACACCAGTCAGTGTACTGATATCCCCCTGAGAGAGGGGGACTGAGAGACACCAGTCGGTGTTCAGATATCCCCCCGACAGAGAGGGACTGAGTCCCTGGTCAGTGTACAGATATCCCTCTGAGAAAGTGGGACCGAGAGACTGCAGTCATTGTACAGATATCCCTGAGAGAGAGAGGGACTGAGAGACCTGGTTGTGTACAGATATCCCTCTGAGAGAGAGGGACTGAGAGACACCAGTCACTGTACAGATATCCCCCCAACAGAGAGGGACTGAGAGACTCTGGTCTGTGTACAGATATCCCTCTGAGAAAGAGGGACTGAGAGACAGCAGTCAGTGTACAGATATTCCTGAGAGAGAAGGACTGAGGGACACCGGTCAGTGTACAGATATCCCTGAGAGAGGGGGACAGAGAGACACCAGTCAGTGTACTGATATCCCCCTGAGAGAGGGGGACTGAGAGATACCGGCCTGTGTACAGATATCCCCTGAGATAGAGGGACTGAGAGACAGCGGTCAGTGTACAGATATCGCCCTGAGAGAGAGGGTCTGAGAGACACCAGTCGGTGTACAGATATCCCTGAGAGAGAGGGACTGAGAGACAGCGGTCAGTGTACTGATATTCCTGAGAGAGAGGGACTGAGAGACACCAGTCAGTGTTCAGATACACCCGACAGAGAGGGACTGAGAGTCCCTGGTCAGTGTACAGATATCCCTCTGAGAAAGTGGGACCGAGAGACTGCAGTCATTGTACAGATATCCCTGAGAGAGAGGGACTGAGAGACATGGTTGTGTACGGATATCTCTCTGAGAGAGAGGGACTGAGAGACAGCGGTCAGTGTACAGATATCCCTGAGAGAGAGGGAATGAGAGACACCAGTCTGTGTACTGATATCCCTCTGAGAGAGAGGGACTGAGAGACACCAGTCACTGTACAGATATCCTCCCAACAGAGAGGGTCTGAGAGACTCTGGTCAGTGTACAGATATTCCTCTGAGAAAGAGGGACTGAGAGACAGCAGTCAGTGTACAGATATTCCTGAGAGAGAAGGACTGAGAGACACCGGTCAGTGTACAGATATCCCTGAGAGAGGGGGACTGAGAGACACCAGTCAGTGTACTGATATCCCCCTGAGAGACACAGGTTAGTATTCAGATACCCCCCTGAAAGAGAGGGACTGAGAGACACCGGTCAGTGTACAGAGATCCCTGAGAGAGAGGAACTGAGAGACACCAGTCAGTGTATAGATATCCTTGAGAGAGAGGGCCTGAGAGACATGGGTAAGTGTACAGATATCCCCTGAGAGAGAGGGTCTGAGAGACACTTGTCGGTGTACAGATATCCCTCTGAGAGAGGGGACTGAGAGATACCGGCCAGTGTACAGATTTCCCCTGAGATAGAGGGACTGAGAGACAGCGGTCAGTGTACAGATATCCCCCTGAGAGAGAGGGACTGAGAGACATGGTCATGTACAGATATCCCTCTGAGAGAGAGGGACTGAGAGACACCAGTCAGTGTACAGATATCCCTGAGAGAGAGGGACAGAGAGCCAGCGGTCAGTGTACTGATATTCCTGAGAGAGTGGGACTGATAGACACCAGTCAGTGTTCAGATATCCCCCCGACAGAGAGGGACTGAGTGTACCTGGTCAGTGTACAGATATCCCTCTCTGAAAGTGGGACCGAGAGACTGCAGTCATTGTACAGATATCCCTGAGAGAGAGGGACTGAGAGACAGCAGTCAGTGTACAGAAATCCCTGAGAGAGAGGGAATGAGAGACACCAGTCTGTGTACTGATATCCCTCTGAGAGAGAGGGACTGAGAGACACCAGTCACTGTACAGATATCCCCCCAACAGAGAGGAACTGAGAGACTCTGGTCAGTGTACATATATCCCTCTGAGAAAGAGGGACTGAGAGACACCAGTCAGTGTACAGATATCCCTGAGAGAGAGTGACTGAGGGACATGGTCAGTGTACAGATATCTCTGAGAGAGAGGGACTGAGAGACACTGGTCAGTGTACAGATATCCCTGAGAGAGAGAGGGACTGAGAGACACCTGTCATTGTACAGATATCCCTCTGAGAGAGAAGGACTGAGAGACACTGGTCAGTGTACAGATATCCCTGAGAGAGAGGGAATGAGAGACACCAGTCTGTGTACTGATATCCCTCTGAGAGAGAGGAACTGAGAGACACCAATCACTGTACAGATATCCCCCCACAGAGAGGGACTGA
This sequence comes from Mobula hypostoma, assembly GCF_963921235.1. Taxonomy (NCBI): domain Eukaryota; kingdom Metazoa; phylum Chordata; class Chondrichthyes; order Myliobatiformes; family Myliobatidae; genus Mobula; species Mobula hypostoma. The sequence goes on along the minus strand of NC_086101.1, from coordinate 109,692,927 downwards.
GGGACTCTGGTCAGTGTACAGATATCCCTCTGAGAAAGAGGGACTGAGAGACAGCAGTCTGTGTACAGATATTCCTGAGAGAGAGCGACTGAGAGACACCGGTCAGTGTACAGATATCCCTGAGAGAGAGGGACTGAGAGACACCGGTCAGTGTACAGATATCCCTGAGAGAGAGGGACTGAGAGACACTGGTCGGTGTATAGATATCTCTGAGAGAGAGGGTCCGATTGGCATTGGTCAGTGTACAGATATCCCTCTGAGAAAGAGGGACTGAGAGACAGCGGTCAATGTACAGATATCCCTCTGAGAGAGAGGGACTGAGAGACAGTGGTCAGTGTACAGATATCGCTCGACATAGTGGGACTGAGATACTCTGGTCAGTGTACAGATATCCCTCTGGGAAAGAGGGACCGAGAGACAGCAGTCAGTGTACAGATATTCCTGAGAGAGAGGGACTGAGAGACACCGGTCAGTGTACAGATATTCCTGAGAGAGAGGGACTGAGAGACACCGGTCAGTGTACAGATATCCCCTGAGAGAGAGGGACTGAGAGACAGCGGTCAGTGTACAGATATCCCTCTGAGAGAGAGGGACTGAGAGACATTGGTCAGTGTACAGATATCGCCCCGACATAGTGGGACTGAGATACTCTGGTCAGTGTACAGATATCCCTCTGGGAAAGAGGGACCGAGAGACAGCAGTCAGTGTACAGATATCCCTGAGAGAGAGGGACTGAGAGACACCGGTCAGTGTACAGATATTCCTGAGAGAGAGGGACTGAGAGACACCAGTCAGTGTACAGATATCCCCTGAGAGAGACGGACTGAGAGACACCGGTCGGTGTACAGATATCCCTGAGAGAGAGGGATTGAGAGATACCGGTCAGTGTACAGATATCCCTGAGAGAGAGGGACTGAGAGACACTGGACTGGTCGGTGTATAGATATCACTGAGAGAGAGGGACTGAGTGGCATTGGTCAGTGTACAGATATCCCCTGAGAGAAAGACTCTGAGAGACACCAGTCAGTGTACTGATATCCCCCTGAGAGAGAGGGACTGAGAGACACCAGTCGGTGTTCAGATATCCCCCCGACAGAGAGGGACTGAGTCCCTGGTCAGTGTACAGATATCCCTCTGAGAAAGTGGGACCGAGAGACTGCAGTCATTGTACAGATATCCCTGAGAGAGAGGGACTGAGAGACCTGGTTGTGTACAGATATCCCTCTGAGAGAGAGGGACTGAGAGACACCAGTCACTGTACAGATATCCCCCCAACAGAGAGGGACTGAGAGACTCTGGTCTGTGTACAGATATCCCTCTGAGAAAGAGGGACTGAGAGACAGCAGTCGGTGTACAGATATTCCTGAGAGAGAAGGACTGAGGGACACCGGTCAGTGTACAGATATCCCTGAGAGAGGGGGACAGAGAGACACCGGTCAGTGTACTGATATCCCCCTGAGAGAGGGGGACTGAGAGATACCGGCCTGTGTACAGATATCCCCTGAGATAGAGGGACTGAGAGACAGCGGTCTGTGTACAGATATCCCCCTGAGAGAGAGGGTCTGAGAGACACCAGTCGGTGTACAGATATCCCTGAGAGAGAGGGACTGAGAGACAGCGTCAGTGTACTGATATTCCTGAGAGAGAGGGACTGAGAGACACCAGTCAGTGTTCAGATACCCCCCGACAGAGAGGGACTGAGAGTCCCTGGTCAGTGTACAGATATCCCTCTGAGAAAGTGGGACCGAGAGACTGCAGTCATTGTACAGATATCCCTGAGAGAGAGGGACTGAGAGACATGGTTGTGTACGGATATCTCTCTGAGAGAGAGGGACTGAGAGACAGCGGTCAGTGTACAGATATCCCTGAGAGAGAGGGAATGAGAGACACCAGTCTGTGTACTGATATCCCTCTGAGAGAGAGGGACTGAGAGACACCAGTCACTGTACAGATATCCTCCCAACAGAGAGGGTCTGAGAGACTCTGGTCAGTGTACAGATATTCCTCTGAGAAAGAGGGACTGAGAGACAGCAGTCAGTGTACAGATATTCCTGAGAGAGAAGGACTGAGAGACACCGGTCAGTGTACAGATATCCCTGAGAGAGGGGGACTGAGAGACACCAGTCAGTGTACTGATATCCCCCTGAGAGACACAGGTTAGTATTCAGATACCCCCCTGAAAGAGAGGGACTGAGAGACACCGGTCAGTGTACAGAGATCCCTGAGAGAGAGGAACTGAGAGACACCAGTCAGTGTATAGATATCCTTGAGAGAGAGGGCCTGAGAGACATGGGTAAGTGTACAGATATCCCCTGAGAGAGAGGGTCTGAGAGACACTTGTCGGTGTACAGATATCCCTCTGAGAGAGGGGACTGAGAGATACCGGCCAGTGTACAGATTTCCCCTGAGATAGAGGGACTGAGAGACAGCGGTCAGTGTACAGATATCCCCCTGAGAGAGAGGGACTGAGAGACATGGTCATGTACAGATATCCCTCTGAGAGAGAGGGACTGAGAGACACCAGTCAGTGTACAGATATCCCTGAGAGAGAGGGACAGAGAGCCAGCGGTCAGTGTACTGATATTCCTGAGAGAGTGGGACTGATAGACACCAGTCAGTGTTCAGATATCCCCCCGACAGAGAGGGACTGAGTGTACCTGGTCAGTGTACAGATATCCCTCTCTGAAAGTGGGACCGAGAGACTGCAGTCATTGTACAGATATCCCTGAGAGAGAGGGACTGAGAGACAGCAGTCAGTGTACAGAAATCCCTGAGAGAGAGGGAATGAGAGACACCAGTCTGTGTACTGATATCCCTCTGAGAGAGAGGGACTGAGAGACACCAGTCACTGTACAGATATCCCCCCAACAGAGAGGAACTGAGAGACTCTGGTCAGTGTACATATATCCCTCTGAGAAAGAGGGACTGAGAGACACCAGTCAGTGTACAGATATCCCTGAGAGAGAGTGACTGAGAGACATTGGTCAGTGTACAGATATCTCTGAGAGAGAGGGACTGAGAGACACTGGTCAGTGTACAGATATCCCTGAGAGAGAGAGGGACTGAGAGACACCTGTCATTGTACAGATATCCCTCTGAGAGAGAAGGACTGAGAGACACTGGTCAGTGTACAGATATCCCTGAGAGAGAGGGAATGAGAGACACCAGTCTGTGTACTGATATCCCTCTGAGAGAGAGGAACTGAGAGACACCAATCACTGTACAGATATCCCCCCACAGAGAGGGACTGAGGGACTCTGGTCAGTGTACAGATATCCCTCTGAGAAAGAGGGACTGAGAGACAGCAGTCTGTGTACAGATATTCCTGAGAGAGAGCGACTGAGAGACACCGGTCAGTGTACAGATATCCCTGAGAGAGAGGGACTGAGAGACACCGGTCAGTGTACAGATATCCCTGAGAGAGAGGGACTGAGAGACACTGGTCGGTGTATAGATATCTCTGAGAGAGAGGGTCCGATTGGCATTGGTCAGTGTACAGATATCCCTCTGAGAAAGAGGGACTGAGAGACAGAGGTCAATGTACAGATATTCCTCTGAGAGAGAGGGACTGAGAGACAGTGGTCAGTGTACAGATATCGCTCGACATAGTGGGACTGAGATACTCTGGTCAGTGTACAGACATCCCTCTGGGAAAGAGGGACCGAGAGACAGCAGTCAGTGTACAGATATTCCTGAGAGAGAGGGACTGAGAGACACCGGTCAGTGTACAGATATTCCTGAGCGAGAGGGACTGAGAGACACCGGTCAGTGTACAGATATCCCCTGAGAGAGAGGGACTGAGAGACAGCGGTCAGTGTACAGATATCCCTCTGAGAGAGAGGGACTGAGAGACATTGGTCAGTGTACAGATATCGCCCCGACATAGTGGGACTGAGATACTCTGGTCAGTGTACAGATATCCCTCTGGGAAAGAGGGACCGAGAGACAGCAGTCAGTGTACAGATATTCCTGAGAGAGAGGGACTGAGAGACACCGGTCAGTGTACAGATATTCCTGAGAGAGAGGGACTGAGAGACACCGGTCAGTGTACAGATATCCCCTGAGAGAGAGGGACTGAGAGACAGCGGTCAGTGTACAGATATCCCTCTGAGAGAGAGGGACTGAGAGACATTGGTCAGTGTACAGATATCGCCCCGACATAGTGGGACTGAGATACTCTGGTCAGTGTACAGATATCCCTCTGGGAAAGAGGGACCGAGAGACAGCAGTCAGTGTACAGATATCCCTGAGAGAGAGGGACTGAGAGACACCGGTCAGTGTACAGATATTCCTGAGAGAGAGGGACTGAGAGACACCAGTCAGTGTACAGATATCCCCTGAGAGAGACGGACTGAGAGACACCGGTCGGTGTACAGATATCCCTGAGAGAGAGGGATTGAGAGATACCGGTCAGTGTACAGATATCCCTGAGAGAGAGGGACTGAGAGACACTGGTCGGTGTATAGATATCACTGAGAGAGAGGGACTGAGTGGCATTGGTCAGTGTACAGATATCCCCTGAGAGAAAGACTCTGAGAGACACCAGTCAGTGTACTGATATCCCCCTGAGAGAGAGGGACTGAGAGACACCAGTCGGTGTTCAGATATCCCCCCGACAGAGAGGGACTGAGTCCCTGGTCAGTGTACAGATATCCCTCTGAGAAAGTGGGACCGAGAGACTGCAGTCATTGTACAGATATCCCTGAGAGAGAGAGGGACTGAGAGACCTGGTTGTGTACAGATATCCCTCTGAGAGAGAGGGACTGAGAGACACCAGTCACTGTACAGATATCCCCCCAACAGAGAGGGACTGAGAGACTCTGGTCTGTGTACAGATATCCCTCTGAGAAAGAGGGACTGAGAGACAGCAGTCGGTGTACAGATATTCCTGAGAGAGAAGGACTGAGGGACACCGGTCAGTGTACAGATATCCCTGAGAGAGGGGGACAGAGAGACACCAGTCAGTGTACTGATATCCCCCTGAGAGAGGGGGACTGAGAAATACCGGCCTGTGTACAGATATCCCCTGAGAGAGAGGGACTGAGAGACAGCGGTCAGTGTACAGATATCCCCCTGAGAGAGAGGGTCTGAGAGACACCAGTCGGTGTACAGATATCCCTGAGAGAGAGGGACTGAGAGACAGCGTCAGTGTACTGATATTCCTGAGAGAGAGGGACTGAGAGACACCAGTCAGTGTTCAGATACCCCCCGACAGAGAGGGACTGAGAGTCCCTGGTCAGTGTACAGATATCCCTCTGAGAAAGTGGGACCGAGAGACTGCAGTCATTGTACAGATATCCCTGAGAGAGAGGGACTGAGAGACATGGTTGTGTACGGATATCTCTCTGAGAGAGAGGGACTGAGAGACAGCGGTCAGTGTACAGATATCCCTGAGAGAGAGGGAATGAGAGACACCAGTCTGTGTACTGATATCCCTCTGAGAGAGAGGGACTGAGAGACACCAGTCACTGTACAGATATCCTCCCAACAGAGAGGGTCTGAGAGACTCTGGTCAGTGTACAGATATTCCTCTGAGAAAGAGGGACTGAGAGACAGCAGTCAGTGTACAGATATTCCTGAGAGAGAAGGACTGAGAGACACCGGTCAGTGTACAGATATCCCTGAGAGAGGGGGACTGAGAGACACCAGTCAGTGTACTGATATCCCCCTGAGAGACACAGGTTAGTATTCAGATACCCCCCTGAAAGAGAGGGACTGAGAGACACCGGTCAGTGTACAGAGATCCCTGAGAGAGAGGAACTGAGAGACACCAGTCAGTGTATAGATATCCTTGAGAGAGAGGGCCTGAGAGACATGGGTAAGTGTACAGATATCCCCTGAGAGAGAGGGTCTGAGAGACACTTGTCGGTGTACAGATATCCCTCTGAGAGAGGGGACTGAGAGATACCGGCCAGTGTACAGATTTCCCCTGAGATAGAGGGACTGAGAGACAGCGGTCAGTGTACAGATATCCCCCTGAGAGAGAGGGACTGAGAGACATGGTCATGTACAGATATCCCTCTGAGAGAGAGGGACTGAGAGACACCAGTCAGTGTACAGATATCCCTGAGAGAGAGGGACAGAGAGCCAGCGGTCAGTGTACTGATATTCCTGAGAGAGTGGGACTGATAGACACCAGTCAGTGTTCAGATATCCCCCCGACAGAGAGGGACTGAGTGTACCTGGTCAGTGTACAGATATCCCTCTCTGAAAGTGGGACCGAGAGACTGCAGTCATTGTACAGATATCCCTGAGAGAGAGGGACTGAGAGACAGCAGTCAGTGTACAGAAATCCCTGAGAGAGAGGGAATGAGAGACACCAGTCTGTGTACTGATATCCCTCTGAGAGAGAGGGACTGAGAGACACCAGTCACTGTACAGATATCCCCCCAACAGAGAGGAACTGAGAGACTCTGGTCAGTGTACATATATCCCTCTGAGAAAGAGGGACTGAGAGACACCAGTCAGTGTACAGATATCCCTGAGAGAGAGTGACTGAGGGACATGGTCAGTGTACAGATATCTCTGAGAGAGAGGGACTGAGAGACACTGGTCAGTGTACAGATATCCCTGAGAGAGAGAGGGACTGAGAGACACCTGTCATTGTACAGATATCCCTCTGAGAGAGAAGGACTGAGAGACACTGGTCAGTGTACAGATATCCCTGAGAGAGAGGGAATGAGAGACACCAGTCTGTGTACTGATATCCCTCTGAGAGAGAGGAACTGAGAGACACCAATCACTGTACAGATATCCCCCCAACAGAGAGGAACTGAGAGACTCTGGTCAGTGTACATATATCCCTCTGAGAAAGAGGGACTGAGAGACACCAGTCAGTGTACAGATATCCCTGAGAGAGAGTGACTGAGGGACATGGTCAGTGTACAGATATCTCTGAGAGAGAGGGACTGAGAGACACTGGTCAGTGTACAGATATCCCTGAGAGAGAGAGGGACTGAGAGACACCTGTCATTGTACAGATATCCCTCTGAGAGAGAAGGACTGAGAGACACTGGTCAGTGTACAGATATCCCTGAGAGAGAGGGAATGAGAGACACCAGTCTGTGTACTGATATCCCTCTGAGAGAGAGGAACTGAGAGACACCAATCACTGTACAGATATCCCCCCACAGAGAGGGACTGAGGGACTCTGGTCAGTGTACAGATATCCCTCTGAGAAAGAGGGACTGAGAGACAGCAGTCTGTGTACAGATATTCCTGAGAGAGAGCGACTGAGAGACACCGGTCAGTGTACAGATATCCCTGAGAGAGAGGGACTGAGAGACACCGGTCAGTGTACAGATATCCCTGAGAGAGAGGGACTGAGAGACACTGGTCGGTGTATAGATATCTCTGAGAGAGAGGGTCCGATTGGCATTGGTCAGTGTACAGATATCCCTCTGAGAAAGAGGGACTGAGAGACAGCGGTCAATGTACAGATATCCCTCTGAGAGAGAGGGACTGAGAGACAGTGGTCAGTGTACAGATATCGCTCGACATAGTGGGACTGAGATACTCTGGTCAGTGTACAGACATCCCTCTGGGAAAGAGGGACCGAGAGACAGCAGTCAGTGTACAGATATTCCTGAGAGAGAGGGACTGAGAGACACCGGTCAGTGTACAGATATTCCTGAGCGAGAGGGACTGAGAGACACCGGTCAGTGTACAGATATCCCCTGAGAGAGAGGGACTGAGAGACAGCGGTCAGTGTACAGATATCCCCTGAGAGAAAGACTCTGAGAGACACCAGTCAGTGTACTGATATCCCCCTGAGAGAGAGGGACTGAGAGACACCAGTCGGTGTTCAGATATCCCCCCGACAGAGAGGGACTGAGTCCCTGGTCAGTGTACAGATATCCCTCTGAGAAAGTGGGACCGAGAGACTGCAGTCATTGTACAGATATCCCTGAGAGAGAGGGACTGAGAGACCTGGTTGTGTACAGATATCCCTCTGAGAGAGAGGGACTGAGAGACACCAGTCACTGTACAGATATCCCCCCAACAGAGAGGGACTGAGAGACTCTGGTCTGTGTACAGATATCCCTCTGAGAAAGAGGGACTGAGAGACAGCAGTCGGTGTACAGATATTCCTGAGAGAGAAGGACTGAGGGACACCGGTCAGTGTACAGATATCCCTGAGAGAGGGGGACAGAGAGACACCGGTCAGTGTACTGATATCCCCCTGAGAGAGGGGGACTGAGAGATACCGGCCTGTGTACAGATATCCCCTGAGATAGAGGGACTGAGAGACAGCGGTCAGTGTACAGATATCCCCCTGAGAGAGAGGGTCTGAGAGACACCAGTCGGTGTACAGATATCCCTGAGAGAGAGGGACTGAGAGACAGCGTCAGTGTAGTGATATTCCTGAGAGAGAGGGACTGAGAGACACCAGTCAGTGTTCAGATACCCCCCGACAGAGAGGGACTGAGAGTCCCTGGTCAGTGTACAGATATCCCTCTGAGAAAGTGGGACCGAGAGACTGCAGTCATTGTACAGATATCCCTGAGAGAGAGGGACTGAGAGACATGGTTGTGTACGGATATCTCTCTGAGAGAGAGGGACTGAGAGACAGCGGTCAGTGTACAGATATCCCTGAGAGAGAGGGAATGAGAGACACCAGTCTGTGTACTGATATCCCTCTGAGAGAGAGGGACTGAGAGACACCAGTCACTGTACAGATATCCTCCCAACAGAGAGGGTCTGAGAGACTCTGGTCAGTGTACAGATATTCCTCTGAGAAAGAGGGACTGAGAGACAGCAGTCTGTGTACAGATATTCCTGAGAGAGAGCGACTGAGAGACACCGGTCAGTGTACAGATATCCCTGAGAGAGAGGGACTGAGAGACACTGGTCGGTGTATAGATATCTCTGAGAGAGAGGGTCGGATTGGCATTGGTCAGTGTACAGATATCCCTCTGAGAAAGAGGGATTGAGAGACAGCGGTCAATGTACAGATATCCCTCTGAGAGAGAGGGACTGAGAGACAGTGGTCAGTGTACAGATATCGCTCGACATAGTGGGACTGAGATACTCTGGTCAGTGTACAGACATCCCTCTGGGAAAGAGGGACCGAGAGACAGCAGTCAGTGTACAGATATTCCTGAGAGAGAGGGACTGAGAGACACCGGTCAGTGTACAGATATCCCTGAGAGAGAGGGACTGAGAGACACTGGTCGGTGTATAGATATCACTGAGAGAGAGGGACTGAGAGACAGCGGTCAGTGTACAGATATCCCCTGAGAGAAAGACTCTGAGAGACACCAGTCAGTGTACTGATATCCCCCTGAGAGAGAGGGACTGAGAGACACCAGTCGGTGTTCAGATATCCCCCCGACAGAGAGGGACTGAGTCCCTGGTCAGTGTACAGATATCCCTCTGAGAAAGTGGGACCGAGAGACTGCAGTCATTGTACAGATATCCCTGAGAGAGAGGGACTGAGAGACCTGGTTGTGTACAGATATCCCTCTGAGAGAGAGGGACTGAGAGACACCAGTCACTGTACAGATATCCCCCCAACAGAGAGGGACTGAGAGACTCTGGTCTGTGTACAGATATCCCTCTGAGAAAGAGGGACTGAGAGACAGCAGTCGGTGTACAGATATTCCTGAGAGAGAAGGACTGAGGGACACCGGTCAGTGTACAGATATCCCTGAGAGAGGGGGACAGAGAGACACCGGTCAGTGTACTGATATCCCCCTGAGAGAGGGGGACTGAGAGATACCGGCCTGTGTACAGATATCCCCTGAGATAGAGGGACTGAGAGACAGCGGTCAGTGTACAGATATCCCCCTGAGAGAGAGGGTCTGAGAGACACCAGTCGGTGTACAGATATCCCTGAGAGAGAGGGACTGAGAGACAGCGTCAGTGTACTGATATTCCTGAGAGAGAGGGACTGAGAGACACCAGTCAGTGTTCAGATACCCCCCGACAGAGAGGGACTGAGAGTCCCTGGTCAGTGTACAGATATCCCTCTGAGAAAGTGGGACCGAGAGACTGCAGTCATTGTACAGATATCCCTGAGAGAGAGGGACTGAGAGACATGGTTGTGTACGGATATCTCTCTGAGAGAGAGGGACTGAGAGACAGCGGTCAGTGTACAGATATCCCTGAGAGAGAGGGAATGAGAGACACCAGTCTGTGTACTGATATCCCTCTGAGAGAGAGGGACTGAGAGACACCAGTCACTGTACAGATATCCTCCCAACAGAGAGGGTCTGAGAGACTCTGGTCAGTGTACAGATATTCCTCTGAGAAAGAGGGACTGAGAGACAGCAGTCAGTGTACAGATATTCCTGAGAGAGAAGGACTGAGAGACACCGGTCAGTGTACAGATATCCCTGAGAGAGGGGGACTGAGAGACACCAGTCAGTGTACTGATATCCCCCTGAGAGACACAGGTTAGTATTCAGATACCCCCCTGAAAGAGAGGGACTGAGAGACACCGGTCAGTGTACCGAGATCCCTGAGAGAGAGGAACTGAGAGACACCAGTCAGTGTATAGATATCCTTGAGAGAGAGGGCCTGAGAGACATGGGTAAGTGTACAGATATCCCCTGAGAGAGAGGGTCTGAGAGACACTTGTCGGTGTACAGATATCCCTCTGAGAGAGGGGACTGAGAGATACCGGCCAGTGTACAGATTTCCCCTGAGATAGAGGGACTGAGAGACAGCGGTCAGTGTACAGATATCCCCCTGAGAGAGAGGGACTGAGAGACATGGTCGTGTACAGATATCCCTCTGAGAGAGAGGGACTGAGAGACACCAGTCAGTGTACAGATATCCCTGAGAGAGAGGGACAGAGAGCCAGCGGTCAGTGTACTGATATTCCTGAGAGAGTGGGACTGATAGACACCAGTCAGTGTTCAGATATCCCCCCGACAGAGAGGGACTGAGTGTACTTGGTCAGTGTACAGATATCCCTCTCTGAAAGTGGGACCGAGAGACTGCAGTCATTGTACAGATATCCCTGAGAGAGAGGGACTGAGGGACAGCAGTCAGTGTACAGAAATCCCTGAGAGAGAGGGAATGAGAGACACCAGTCTGTGTACTGATATCCCTCTGAGAGAGAGGGACTGAGAGACACCAGTCACTGTACAGATATCCCCCCAACAGAGAGGAACTGAGAGACTCTGGTCAGTGTACATATATCCCTCTGAGAAAGAGGGACTGAGAGACACGGGTCAGTGTACAGAGATCCCTGAGAGAGAGGGACTGAGAGACACCAGTCAGTGTACCTATATCTCTGAGAGAGAGGGACTGAGAGACATGGTCAGTGTACAGATATCCTTGAGAGTGAGGAACTGAGAGACACCAGTCAGTGTATAGATATCCTTGAGAGAGAGGGCCTGAGAGACACGGGTAAGTGTACAGATATCCCCTGAGAGAGGGGGTCTGAGAGACACCAGTCGGTGTACAGATATCCCTCTGAGAGAGCGGGACTGAGAGATACTGGCCAGTGTACAGATATCCCCTGAGATAGAGGGACTGAGAGACAGCGGTCAGTGTACAGATATCCCCCTGAGAGAGAGGGACTGAGAGACATGGTTGTGTACAGATATCCCTCTGAGAGAGAGGGACTGAGAGACACCAGTCAGTGTACAGATATCCCTGAGAGAGAGGGACCAAGAGACAGCGGTCAGTGTACAGATATCCCTCTGAGAGAGAGGGACTGAGTGACATGGTCGTGTACAGATATCCCTCTGAGAGAGAGGGACTGAGAGGCACCAGTCAGTGTACAGATATCCCTGAGAGAGAGGGACCGAGAGACAGCAGTCAGTGTACAGATATCCCCCTGAGAGAGAGGGACTGACAGACACCGGTCAGTGTACAGATATACCTGAGAGAGAGGGACTGAGAGACACCAGTCAGTGTACTGATATCCCCCTGAGAGAGAGGGACTGAGAGACACCGGTCAGTGTACACATATCCCCTGAGATAGAAGAACTGAGAGACAGCGGTCAGTGTACAGATATCCCCCTGAGAGAGAGGGACTGAATGATACGGGTAAGTGTACAGATATCCCCTGAGATAGAGGGACTGAGAGACAGCGGTCAGTCTACTGATATCATTTCTGCCCCACCCCATCTTCTCATTCTTTGAAAATGCCGTCAGATTTCCCCTGTAAGATAATGGAAGAACATTGATTTTCACCGTGCAGCATCTTCCCTTCGGCAGGAAGGAAATGACCGGCGAGGTGTCAATTGCGCTATTAATACAGATAAAACATGAAAAGTCTGAAGCATTAAAGATAAGCTGTCAGGTCAGAGAAAAGAGTTTAGTGTTGGGAAATTGTTTTTGCTCAGAAGGATGGCTGTTATCTGGAAATCAATGACAGAGGAAGCGATGTCATCTGACACAATCAGTGTTTAAAGCATTTCATTACTTAAATAGCGCTGGTTCCCGTCATGGTTACTTTGTTGCAAGCTTCAAAAGGCACAGCTTGTTACTAAATACTCTAACAAAGTTCCACAAGTTTAAAGCTTGAATGTATCCTGGCTTATTACTGTTACGTTTTGTAAATCCAAAATATTAATTCAACAGAAAGCAGATAGCTGAGAAATGCGAGCGCAAGTTCCTGTTTAAGCGAGAGCGAGGAGCGCGCACATCACGTGAATGCATCATGACCTATACAATAGTTTTTACATATAATCTGTAAAGAAATATTTAAACAAACGAGAATGTTTAATCAACCAGTATGTATATGTGATTACTCGAATATTAGGTTGGTAGGGCGGAGTTCCGTCTATAGCAAAGAGGTGTAAGGTTCTCCATCTCGCCACAGGCCCCTGTAGGCCACCCTTGGGCAAGGTCTACCACTTGCTTCGCAACCCTCCCCACCCTGATCAGGGTCAGGTGAAGTCCTGGGAGCAGGTGGTGTATGGTTCTATGAGCGGGGAGGGGGAACACATCACAAGACCTGGTTATAAGACCACGGGGACTGCTAACGCCGGGCAGACAATCTCTGAAGAGTATTGAAAATGGCTGGGGTCACCCGTCCAGTAAAGACACCGTCCAGACAAAGGCCATGGCAATCCACCTCTGTAGAAAAGTTTGCCAAGGACAGTCATGGTCAAGAAAAGCATGATTGCCCATGTCATAGGACAGAGCACGTAACGAACATACAAACTCAAATATTACTGAAGTATTGAATATGCAAGAGTTACATAGAAACATAGAAGCATAGAAAATAGGTGCAGGAGTAGGCCATTCGGCCCTTCGAGCCTGCGCCGCCATTTATTATGATCATGGCTGATCATCCAACTCAGAACCCTGCACCAGCCTTCCCTCCATACCCTCTGATCCCCGTAGCCACAAGGGCCATATCTAACTCCCTCTTAAATATATATATTGTAAACAACTGGGGTCCCAGCACTGAGCCTTGCGGTTCCCCACTAGTCACTACCTGCCATTCTGAAAAGATCCCGTTTATTCCCACTCTTTGCTTGCTGTCTGCTAACCAATTCTCTATCCACATCAATACCTTACCCCCAATACCGTGTGCTTTAAGTTTGCACACTAATCTCCTGTGTGGGACCTTGTCAAAAGCCTTTTGAAAATCCAAATATACCACATCCACTGGTTCTCCCCTATCCACTCTACTAGTTACATCCTCAAAAAATTCTATGAGATTCGTCAGACATGATTTTCCTTTCACAAATCCATGCTGACTTTGTCCGATCGTTTCACCGCTTTCCAAATGTGCTGTTATCACATCCTTGATAACTGACTCCAGCAGTTTCCCCACCACCGACGTTAGGCTAACCGGTCTATAATTCCCCAGTTTCTGTCTCCCTCCTTTTTTAAAAAGTGGGGTTACATTAGCCACCCTCCAATCCTCAGGAACTAATCCAGAATCTAATGAGTTTTGAAAAATTATCACTAATGCATCCACTATTTCTTGGGCTACTTCCTTAAGCACTCTGGGATGCAGACCATCTGGCCCTGGGGATTTATCTGCCTTTAATCCCTTCAATTTACCTAACACCACTTCCCTACTAACATGTATTTCGCTCAGTTCCTCCATCTCACTGGACCCTCTGTCCCCTACTATTTCTGGAAGATAATTTATGTCCTCCTTAGTGAAGACAGAACCAAAGTAATTATTCAATTGGTCTGCCATGTCCTTGCTCCCCATAATCAATTCACCTGTTTCTGTCTGTAGGGGACCTACATTTGTCTTTACCAGTCTTTTCCTTTTTACATATTAATTTTTACATATTACTTTTTAAAAGCTTTTACAGTCAGTTTTTATGTTCCCTGCCAGTTTTCTCCAATAATCTTTTTTCCCCTTCCTAATTAAGCCCTTTGTCCTCCTCTGCTGAACTCTGAATTTCTCCCAGTCCTCAACATTGCAGCCTGGTACAGAAAGTCCAGTGCACAGGAGTGTAGGAGGCTGCAGGTTGTCGTGGAAGCAGCCCAGTCCATCACCACCACCAACAGCACGTACAGGAGGTTCTGCATCAAGAAGGCAGCATTCACCATCAAGGATCCCCACCAGCCAGGCCATGTCCTCTTCTCATGGCTACTGTTAACCAGGAGATACAGAAGTCCCACACCACTAGGATCATGAACAGACACTTTCCTACAACCATTCGGGGTTCCTCCCGTAATCCATGAGTGTAAGTGGGCAGCATGGGCTTGCAGAGCTGGAACAACCTGTTACCATGCTTTATCTGCAAATAAATAAACAAGCTTTAACCCTACCCCAGCTCTGCTGATCACCAGAACATTCTCAAATTGTTTTTAATTGCACCAAGGTCTTGTTTTTGCACACTTTTGTGTTAACCATGTGGTATAATTTTACATATAATGTAAGTTCTGTACATTGTATCTACATGCCTGTGATTCTGTTGCAAGTTTTTCATTGTACCTATGCTTCACCGTAATTGTACACACGACGATAAACATGAGGCTAATTGATACGGTTCTAATGCAGGCAAGTGGGATTAGTGTCATTGAGGGAAAAAGTTAGCATGGATGTGATGGGCCGAAGGGTCTGTTTCTGCATTGTGCATCCCTAAAACACTAACAATACGCTCAGTGGCCACTTTATTATGTACTATATGTCTGTGGTCATTTGCTACTGCAGCCCATCCTCTTCAAAGTTTGACATACTGGCTAACACGAGAAGGCATTGTTTTGATGTGCTTGGAAGTAGGTACTGAGGGGATATCATGGGTAGTTTTTTGACACACAGAGTGGTGGGTGCGTGGAATGCACTGTCGATGGTGGTGGTGGAGGCAGATACAATGGGGTCTTTTATGAGACTCTTAGATAGGTATGTGGAGCTTAGAAAAGTAGAAAGTTATATGGTAGGGAAATTCTAGGCAGTTTCTAGAGTAGGTCACTTGGTTGGCACAACATTGTGGGTTGAAGGACCTGTAATATGCTGTAGATTTGTACCTTCTGTGTACTGAGCATTCAGAGATGCTCTTCCACACATCTCTGTTGTATCCTCTATCATTATATGCCACGTCAAATCTACAGATGCTGGAAGTCCAAGCAACATACACAAGATGCCAGAGGAACTCAGCAGGCCAGGCAGCATCTATGTACAGAAAAAAGTACAGTCAACATTTCAGGCCAAGGCCCTTCCTGCTGAAACGTCAATGTAGTCTTTTCTATAGATGCTGCCTGGCCAACTGAGTTCCTCCAGCATTTTGTGTGTGTGTTGGACTATCACGGTCTTGACCATGATTTGTACATTTTCTTCACAATTTTTTTTTACAGAAGTGGATTGCCATTGCCTTCATCCGGGCAGTGTCTTTACAAGACGGGTGACCCCTGCCATTATTAATACTCTTCAGGGATTGTCTGCCTGGTGTCAGTGGTTGCATAACCAGGACTTGTGATGTGCACCAGCAGCTCACACAACCATCAACCACCTTCATGTGACCCTGATCGGGGTGGGGGGGGGGACTAAGCAGGTGCTACACCTTGCCCCAGGGTGACCTGCAAGTTAGTGGAGGGAAGGAGTATCTTACACCTCCTTTGGTAAAGACATATCCCCACCCCAACACCCAACCATGGTAATGGTTATTTGAGTTACTGTTAGCTGGCTATTCTCCTCTGACCTCTCTCATTAACAAGGCATTTTCACCCACAGAACTGCCACTCACTGGATGTTTTTTTTTACACAACATTTTCTGTAAACTCTAGAGACTTAAACATGAAAATACCAGGAGATCAGCAGTTTTAGAGATAATTAAACCACTCTGTATGGCACTAACAATAATTCTGCAGTCAAAATCATTTAGATCACATTTTTTCCCCATTCTGATGTTTGGCGGGAGCAACAACTGAACCTCTTGACCATGTCTGCATGCTTTTATGCATTGAGTTGCTGCTACATGATTGGCTGATCAGATATTTGCATTAACAAGCAGTTGTACCTAATAAAGTAGCCACTGTATACTTAGAGGCAATTAACTTTTTTTTATATTCCTTCGTCATCAGAAAGGTCATCAAGCACATAAGGAGGAGGAGTGGTAATGTGAGGAGATCCTGGAGTACTCCTATTAACTGTGCTTTCGAAGGGAGAGAGAGAGAGAGTTATTTACCACCGATATGTTGCTTTTGAAAAGAGAGAGAGAGAGAGAGACGAAGATTAACCGTTGGACTGTCACTTTAAGACATTGGAAGTAACTTTGGATTTCTACTGAGTTTGGAGTTGGAGACAGCACCAAGCAGCACGAAAGTTGCTATGGTGACCGAAGGCGGGTTGTTGATGTTAGTTTCAAGGACTTGTTGCCTGCTCGCATTCCTTTACAGACAAAGGAAGAAGGGACTCTTTGAATGACAGGTGATGCTCAGCTTGGTGAGATTAATAGGAGGTCAGATGGTACAGACCTCAGGACACATGATCTGGACACTAAATGAGCATTGTTGTGCCCGCAGAGAAAGTGGGTTTTGGAGGATCGATCAGGCGGATCGATCCAAATTGCTCTTCCAGTGAAGGAGAAGGGGTTGACTGGTGGGGAGCTGTCTATGTGTCCACCCTTACCTGGGCGATCGCTCCACCACAGGAAAACCGGTCCCCCTGGTTAAAGTCACAGTTGGTGACTTGTGAAGGATTTCGGAGGACGACGAGAAGATCAATGGCAACAGCTCACCTGAAGACTCAACTCACTCTCTCTCTCTCTCTCTCTCCATCATGATTCAACTACATACCACAAACTGAACTGAACTGAACTTTACTCAACATCGTAAGACTGTATCTTTTTACCCATAGACTTAAAGAAGTTTGGTTTTCATACATATATTTCCACACTTACTGATTTACGTAATTGTATATATAACCATTGCTAACCTGTGTGATTTATCTTCATTTATGTTACAGTATTGCTTAGTTACTAATAAATATTAGTAGTTTATAGCAATACTGGACTTCAAACTGGATTCTATTTCTGCTGGTTTTTTTATCCCCGTCACGGGGTACATGACAGTGAAACCACAGGCAGGGCAAGGTGTGAGTAGCCCTATCTGTAAAATGAAAATGTGTCATTGCAAAAGCTGAAACGTGACTAAAACTGTGGCCACACCTCATGGTACCTGACAGCATGCAGAAGGTTAAGCACACTGACCAGCAGTGTAATGGGCAATAAGGGGAGGTGAGAGATCCTGAGGAGATCTCCGGCAGCGAACAGGGAGAGATAGATAGTCAGTTCTGTGGATGGGGGGTTTCTTACATCAGCGGTGGTCAAACTTAAAAACGTAGTACTGGGCCTTTGGCCCACAATTTTGTGCTCAATCTAACCCTGTGTGCAGAAAGTATTAGGCACACGGGAAAAAATTTGTAAAGTAAAGTTGCCTTCAAAAATAATGGAATGAAAAGTTTCTGAATACCAAAACAAAATACTATAAGGAGCAGCAAACAGTACCAAAAAAATAAATTAGGTCAATATTTGGTGTGACCACCTTTTAAACTGCATCAATTCTCTTAGGTACACTTTTGTGACGTTAGAAACATAGAAACATAGAAAACCTACAGCACAATACAGGCCCTTCAGCCCACAAAGCTGTGCCGAACATGTCCTTACCTTAGAACTACCTAGACTTTACCCATAGCCCTCTATCTTTCTGAGCTCCATGTAGCCATCCAGGAGTTTCTTAAAAGACCCTATCGTTTCCGCCTCCACCACCGCCGCCAGCAGCCCATTCCACGCACTCACCACTCTCTGCGTAAAAATCTTACACCTGACATCTCTTCTGTACCTGCTTCGAAGCACCTTAAAACTATGCCCTCTCATGCTAACCATTTCAGCCCTGGGGAAAAGCCTCTGACTATCCACATGATCAATGCCTCTCAAATGTGGAAAGCCCACATTGTTTCAACTACATTAACAATGCCCACCAGATCTAGGGCTCAGCTCAGAGTTAGAGGAAACCTTTTCCCATCCAGAGAGTGGTGAGTACCTGCAAAGCTACCTGGGTACCTAGAGCAGCCCTTCAATCACCTGGGATCGGGCCAAATATTGGAAGATGGGATCAGAGTGTAATGGTTAGTGTCAACATGACCTGTTTCCATGCTGTTTTTGACACAAAGGAGATTGTATAGTTGCTGGAAATCTTGAGGAATGTACATAAAACTATGGGGGATCCCAGCAGGCTAGGCAGCATCTCTGCTGGGAAATGAACAATTGTCATTTTGGTCCGAGAACCTTCTTCAGGATTGCACTTGGGCAAGATGGCACTAGCGACTATGGAGATGTCCTGCAGACAGTTCACAAAACTACTTCTTCTCCTCCTTCTTTTAAATATAGGAGTTCAAAAGGTGACGGTTATTTCTTCAGTGGTTTGAATGGGGCACAACTATGCAAACGCATGGATGTTAGCCAGTGAGAACAGTGAGAAGAGTTTAAAAAGAAGACAGATTTATACAGTGGTCATCGGAGTAGAGGGAGACAGTGTAGGAAGGCTTTGGCTCAATGGGACCGGCGATAAAGGGTTGAGGCGAGGTAGGTTATCTGTGTAGAATACAGACAGGAAGTATGTGTGTAACAGTCAGGAGAGGGAAGGGCAAAAGGCAGATGCTAGAGAGTACCGCAGTGGCTGTCCCCCTTAACAATAAATACTCCTGTTTGAGGACTGTTGGGGGACACGACTTACCTGGGGGAAGCAACAGTGGCCGCGCCTCTGGCACAGAGTCTGGCCCTGTGGCTCAGAAGGGTAGGGAAAGGAAGAGGATGGCAGCAGTGATAGGGGACCCTATAGTTAGGGGGTCAGACAGGCGATTCGGTGGACCCAGGAAAGAAACACGGATGGTAGTTTGCCTCCCAGGTGCCAGAGTCTGGGATGTTTCTGATTGCATCCATGATATCTTGAAATGGGAAAAAGAACAGCCAGAGGTTATGGTACATAGTGGTACCAACAACATATGTATAAAGGGAGGAGGTCCTGAAAACAGACTATAGGGGGTTAGGAAAGAAGTTGAGAAACAGGACCTCAAAGGTGGTAATCTCAGGATTACTGTCTGTGCCACATGACAGTGAGTATAGGGATGGAATGAGGTGGAGGATAAATGCGTGGCTGAGGGATTGGAGCAGGGACTGGGATTCAGATTTCTGGATCATTGGGACCTCTTTTGAGGGAGGTGTGACCTGTACAGAAAGGGTGGGTTGCACTTGAATCCCAGAGGGACCAATATCCTGGCAGGGAGGTTTGTAAAGGCTATTGGGGAGAGTTTAATCTAGAATTGCTGGGAGGTGGGAACTGAACTGATGTGACGGAGAAAAGGGAGGTTGGCTCACAAATAGACAAAGCTTGGAGACAGTGTGAAAGGGAGGATAGGCAGGTGACAGAGAAGTTATGCACTCAGTCCGAGGGCTTGAGATGTGTCTATTATAATGTGAGAAGTATTATGAACAAAGTGGATGAGCTTAGAGCGTGGATCAGCACTTGGAGCTATGATGTTGTGGCCATTACAGAGACTTGGATGGTGCAGGGGCAGGAACGGCTACTTCAAGTGCCAGGCTTTAGATGTTTCAGAAAGGACAGGGAGGGAGGCAAACGAGGTGGGGGCGTGGCACTGTTGATCAGAGATAGTCACGACTGCAGAAAAGGAGGAAGTCATGGAGGGGTTGTCGACGGAGTCTCTGCGGGTGGAAGTTAGGAAGGGGTCAATAATTCTACTGGGTGTTTTTTATAGACCACCCAATAGTAACAGGGACATCGAGGAGCAGATAGGGAGACAGATTCTGGAAAGGTGTAATAATAACAGGGTTGTTGTGGTTGGAGATTTGAATATCCCAAATATTGATTGGCATTTCCCAAGAATGAGGGGATTAGGTGGGGTGGAGTTTGTTAGGTGTGTTCAGGAAGGTTCCTTGACACAATATGTAGATAAGTCTACAAGAGGAGAGGCTGTACTTGATCTGGTATTGGGAAATGAACCTGGTCAGGTGTCAGGTCTCTAAATGGGAGAGCTTTTTAGAGATAGTGATCACAATTCTATCTCCTTTACCATAGCATTGGAGAGGGATAGGAACAGACAAGTTAGGGAAATGTTTAATTGGAGTAAGGGGAAATATGAGGCTATCAGGCAGGAACTTGGAAGCATAAATTGGAAACAGATGTTCTCAGGGAAATGTACGGAAGAAATGTGGCAAATGTTCAGGGGATATTTGCGTGGGGTTCTGCATAGGTACTTTCCAATGACACAGGGAAAAGATGGTAGGGTACAGGAACCATGGTGTACAAAGGCTGTTGTAAATCTAGTCAAGAAGAAAAGAAGAGCTTACGAAAGGTTCAAAAAACTTGGTAATGATAGAGATCTAAAAGATTATAAGGCTAGCAGGGAGGAGCTTAAGAATGAAATTAGGAGAGCCAGAAGGGGCCATGAGAAGTCCTTGGTGGACAGGATTAAGAAAAACCCCAAGGCATTCTACAAGTATGTGAAGAGCAAGAGGATAATATGTGAGAGAATAGCACCAATCAAGAATGACATTGGAAAAGTGTTTATGGAACCGGAAGTGATAGTAGAGGTACTTAATGAGTACTTTGCTTCAGTATTCACTATGGAAAAGGATATGGCGATTGGAGGGATGGTTTACAGTGGACTGAAAAGCTTGAGCATGTAGATATTAAGAAAGAGGATGTGCTGGAGCTTTTGGAAAGCATCAAGTTGGATATGTCACTGGGACCAGACGAGATGTACCCCAGGCTACTGTGGGAGGCAAGGGAGGAGATTGCTGAGCCTCTGGCGATGATCTTTGCATCATTAATGAGGATGGGAGAGGTTCCAGAGTACTGGAGGGTTGCAGATGTTGTTCCCTTATTCAAGAAAAGGAGTAGAGATAGCCCAGGAAATTATAGGCCAGTGAGTCTTACTTCAGTGGTTGGTAAGCTGATGGAGAAGATCCTGAGTGGCAGGATTTATGAAAATTTGGAGAGGCATAATCTGATCAGGAATAGTCAGCATGGCTTTGTCAAGAGCAGGTCGTGCCTTACGAGCCTGATTGAAGTTTTTGAGGATGTGACTAAACACATTGATTAAGATGGAGCCGTAGATGTAGTGTACATGGATTTCAGCAAGGCATTTGATAAGGTACTCCATGCAAGGCTTATTGAGAAAGTAAGGAGGCATGGGATCCAAGGGGACATTGCTTTGTGGATCCAGAACTGGCTTGCCCACAGAAAGCAAAGAGTGACGGGTCATATTCTGCATGGAGGTTGGTGACCAGTGGTGTGCCTCAGGGATCTGTTCTGGGTCCCCTACACTTCGTGATTTTTATAAATGACCTGGATGAGGAAGTGGAGGGATGGGTTAGTAAATTTGCTGATGTCACAAAGGTTGAGGGTGCTGTGGATAGTGTGGAGGGCTGTCAGAGGTTACAGCAGGACATTGATAGGATGCAAAACTGGTCTGAGAAGTGGCAGACTGAGTTCAACCCAAATAAGTGTGAGGTGGTTCATTTTGGTAAGTTAAATATAATGGCAGAATATAGTATTAATGGTAAGACTCTTGGCAGTGTGGAGGATTAGAAGGAACTTGGGGTCCGAGTCCATAGGACACTCAAAGCAGCTGCGCAGGTTGACTCTGTGGTTAAGAAGGCATACGATGCATTGGCCTTCATCAACCGTGGATTGAGTTTAAGAGCCAAGAGGTAATGTTGCAGATGTATAGGACCCTGGTGAGACCCCACTTGGAGTGCTGTGCTCAGTTCTGGTCACCTCACTACAGGAGGGATGTGGAAACCATAGAAAGGGTGCAGAGGATATTTACAAGGATGTTGCCTGGATTGGGGAGCATGCCTTATGAGAATAGGTTGAGTGAACTCAGCCTTTTCTCCTTGGAGCGACAGAGGATGAGAGGTGACCTGATAGAGGTGTATAAGATAATGAGAGGCATTGATCGTCTGTATAGTCAGAGGCTTTTTCCAAGGGCTGAGATGGCTAGCACGAAAGGGCATAGTTTTAAGGTGCTTGGAAGTAGGTACAGAGGAGACGTCAGGGGTAAGTTATTTTTTATGCACAGAGCGGTGAGTGCATGGAATGGGCTGCTGGCGGCGGTGGAGGTGGAAACGATAGGGTCTTTTAAGAGACTCCTGGTCAGGTATATGGAGTTCAGAAAAACAGAGGGCTATGGGTAAGCCTGGGTAGTTCTAAGGTAAGGACATTTTCGGCACAGCTTTGAGGGCCGAAGGGCCTGTTTTGCGCTGTAGGTTTTCTATGTTTCTATATATTTCTGCTACTAATTTCTGTGCAATTGGAGCCTGTAATTTACATTTTGATAAGGAGCTGACTGATGATCTTGCGCTTCTGCTGTCTCCAAGGGAATTTGGCATGGTTGAGAACGGACTGCGTGGCCAAATGCAAAAATGATGTAACAATGTACAGGGAGGAGGTCAAACACCAAGAGAGCTGGTGCAGGGATAACAACTTGATGCTTAATGTCACCAAAACCAAGGAGATGACCTTCAATTTCAGACGGTCTCAGCCTGAGCATACACCCCTCAGCATCAGCGGCTCCACAGTGGAAAGAGTGGAAAACATCAAGTTCCTTGGGGTGCAGATCTCGGACAATCTCACCTGGTCCAGGAACACCACTGGGATTGTGAAACGGGCCCAGCAGAGATTGCTGAGGAAGCTTAAACAAGCATCACTCCCCACTAACATCTTAACTACATTCTACAGAGGCGTGGTTGAGAGTGAGCTGACCTTTTGCATCACAACCTGGTACTCCAGCTGCAGTGCTGGCGACATAAAAGCCTTGCAGAGGGTGGTTCGGGGAGCAGAGAAGGTTATTGGGGTCTCCCTACCTTCTGTCCAAGACCTCTTTCAGAGTTGATGCCTCCAGAAGACACGGCACATCATTAAAGACCCCTCACACCCTTCTCATGAACTGTTTGTTCATCTGCCATCAGGCAAACATTACAGGAGCATCAAAACTAAAACCACAAGGCTACTAAACAGCTCCGTCCCACAGGCAATCAGACTGCTAAATAGCTGCTATACCTGACTCTGCTTTGGACACTTTTAACTTGCAATGGACACTTATAACTTGATTTTAACTGATGTGTGGCTGTTGTGTTTTACTATTTATTATTACATTTATTATTTAGTGTTGCGTTTGTTATGTTATGATTGCACTGCTCCTGAGAAACACTGTCTCATTCTGCCCTGCAGAGCTGATGTACAGTTAGAATGACAATAAAGTTTTTTGAATCTTTTTTTGAATCTTGAATCTAATGGTGGTGCGTGAACCCATGATCAGCTCCAATTCTTGACCAACTCACCAATTAAGACGTTGAGCAAGACTGAAATCACTGAGGACGAGGGTGGAGAGTAAGCAACGGTGCTCAGCGCTGCCTGCTTCATTTGACCAGTCTCCCTCTGCCTCTTACTTGCAGCTGCCGGGGCTAGGTGCAGGAGTCTGGCAAAGATGTTACCAGGAGCAGCGGGTCTGAGTTACAGGGAGATTCTGGCTTGGCTTGGAACATAGAAGAAAGAGGGGCAACCTGATCGAAATGTTTAATATTTGATAAGGTGGACGATAACAGTCTTTTCCCCAGAGCAGGGGAGTCTAAACTAAGGG
Organism: Mobula hypostoma; assembly: GCF_963921235.1. Taxonomy (NCBI): domain Eukaryota; kingdom Metazoa; phylum Chordata; class Chondrichthyes; order Myliobatiformes; family Myliobatidae; genus Mobula; species Mobula hypostoma. Next base: position 109,668,893 of record NC_086101.1, on the reverse strand, counting down.
GCAGAGGTTTAGAGTGAGATGGGAAAGGTTTTAAATGGACCCATCACTCCACAGACTTCTCTTCTGCTGGAATATAGCCAACTCAGGATGGAGGAGTAACACCTTATATTCCATCTGGGTTGTCTCCAACTTGATGGCATGAATATTGATTTCTCCTTCCAGTAAAAGAAAATAAATTTTCCCTCCCTCTCCCTCTATTCCCCACTCCGGGCTTTTACATCTTTACCTGCCTATTGCTTCTCCCTGGTCCCCTCCCCCTTCTCTTTCTCCTCTACTATCAACTTCCTTCTCCTCCGGCCCTTGACCTTTTCCACTCGCCTGGTTTCACCTATCACCTTCTAGCTCGCCCCCTTCCCATTCCCCAACCTTTTATTCTGACATATTCCTCCTTCCTTTTCAGTCCTGAGGAAGGATCTTGGTCCAAAACTTTGAATGTTTATTCATCTCCATAGATGCTGCCTGACCTGCTGAGTTCCTCTAGCAGTTTCTCTGGACCTGAGGGGCAACATTTTCCACACAGAGGGCGGTGAGTATATGGAATGAGCTGCCCGAGGAAGTGGTTGAGGCAGGTGTTTCAGTATCATTTAAGAGGCACCTGGATAGGTGTATGGAGGGGAGAGGCTGAGAGGGATGTGGTCCAAACACAGGAAATGGGTACTAGCAAGGTGGGTACATTGTCAGCACAGACTGGTTGAGCTGGAGTGCCTGTATCCAAGACGTATTGCACTATGACTCTTTAATTCTCTACTCTGGGAAGGCACAGTAATGTAGTGGTTAGCGTAATGTTTTACAATGCCAGCAACCCAGGTTCAAGCAGTTTGTACGTTCTGCCCGTGACCATGTGGGTTTCTTCCAGGTGCTCCAGTTTCCTCCCCAAGCCCAAAGACACATGGGTAGAGGCTCCAGGCTGGATAGTGAAATGCTTCTCTTGCAGCTTCTGACAATCCACATTAAGGAGTTGAAGCTGGAACTGGATGAACTCCAGATCATTCAGGAGGCTGAAGGGTGATAGATTAAATTAGATTAGATTATGAGGACACTCAATCCTCATTTATTGTCATCTAGAAATGCATGCATTAAAAAAATGATACAACATTCCTCCAGAATGATATCACAAGAAAACATAGGACAAACCAAGACTAAAACTTACAAAACCACATAATTATAACATATAGTTACAACAGTGCAAAGCAATACCATAATTTGATAAACAGCAGACCATGGGCTCGGTAAAAAAAAGTCTCAAAGTCCCAATATCCCCATCATCTCACGCAGACAGTAGAAGAGAGAAACTCTCCTTGCCATGAACTTCAAAGCGCCACAAACTTGCCAATGCTGCACCATTGGAAGCACCCGACCACAGCCGACTCTCAGTCCGTCTGAAACTTCGAGCCTCTGACCGGCCCCTCCGACACTGAGCACCATCTCTGCTGAGCGCTCTGACCCCGCTCTGGCCGCCGAGCAACAAGCAAAGCTGAGGACTCGGGGCCTTCCCCTCCGGAAATTCTGGATCACACAGTAGCAGCAGCAGTGAAGCAGGCATTTCAGAAGTTTCACCAGATGTTCCTCTGTGCTCTCACGTCCCTCTCCATCAAATCAAGATTGGGCACAGCATCCTACTTGACAAATAACAGACATCACCACCGGAGTAGCTGCTGCGAACTGCGGCACATCACCATCTTCTCCTCCCTCCTTTGATAGATAGGACATATAGAGAGGTGGTTACACTCAAGGTGCAGTACAGGAACCTGGGTGACAGTTAGGAAGAGGAAAAGGATTATGGAGCCAGTACAGAGAACCCCTTGGATAGACCCAAGCAACTGCAAGGGTAAAAAGACCCTGATGGGAGTTGTATACAGACTCCTAAACAGCAGTAAGTATGTGGCCAACAAATTACAATGGGAGATAGAAAGTACATGCCAAAAGAGCAATGTTACGATGGTCATGGGGGACTTCAATATGCAGGTAGATTGGGAAAATTAGGTTGGTGCTGGATTACAGGAGGGGGAGTTTCTAGATGCCTATGAGATGGCTTTTTGGAGCAGCTCATGGTTGAGCCCACTAGATGATCAGCTATTTTGGATTGGGTATTGTTCAATGAACCAGAACCAGCTTAAGATAAAAGAACCCTGAAGGGCAAGGGGTCATAATATGATTGAATCCATCCTGAAATTTGAGGAGAAGATAAAGTCAAACGTGTCAGTATTACAGTGGAGCAAAGGGAATTACAGAGGCATGAGAGAGGAGATAGCTAGAATTGATTGGAAAAGAACACTGGCAGGGATGATGGCAGAGCAACAATGGCTGTAATTTCTGGAAGCAACTTGGAAGGCACAGGATTATATACGTCCCAAAGGAAAAATGATATAACTGTGGCTGACAAGAGAAGTCAATGTCAAAATGAAAACCAAAGAGAGGACACATAATAGAACAAAAAGTAGTGGGAAGTGAGGATTGGGAAGTTTTCAAAAACTGACAGAAGGCAACTAAAAAGTAATTAAGGTAAAAATGGAATATAAAGTAAACTACCCAATAACTTTAAAGAGGATACCGAAATCTTATTATGAAATATAAAGTGTAAAAGAAAGTTAAGATTGGATATCCGACCACTGGAAAGGTAGTAATGGGGACAAGGAAATGGCAGATGAACTGATTAAGTATTTTGCATCAGTCTTCACTGTGCAAGACACTAACGGTATGGAGGAAGTTCCAGGTGTCAGCGGACATGAAGTGTGTGAAGTTACCATAACTAGACAGAAGGTTATTGGGAAACTGAGAGGTTTGAAGGTAAATAAGTCACCTGGACCAGAGAGTGTACACCCCAGAGTTCTGAAAGAGGTAACTGAAGAGTAATGATGTTTCAAGAATCCCTAGATTCTGGAATGGTTCCAGAAGACTAGAAAATTGCAAATGTCACTCCACTCTTCAAGAGGGGAGAGAGACAGAAGAAAGGAAACTATAGGCCAGTTAGTCTAACCGAAGTGGTTAGGAAGATGTTAGAGTTGATTATTAAGGATGAGGTCTCAGGGTACTTGGAGGCTCATGTTAAAATAGGCTATAGTCAGCATGGTTTCCTGATAAAACTGGCAGAATTCATTGAAGAAATATCAAGCAGGACAGACAAAGGATAATCAGTTGGTGTTGTGTACTAGTTTCTAGAAACAGAGAAACAGAAAGCCTACAGCACAATACAAGCCCTTCAGCCCACAATGCTGTGCCGAACATGTACTTACTTTAGAAATTACCCAGGGTTACCCATAGCCCCTATTTTTCTAAGCTCTACGTACCTATCCAGGAGTTTCTTAAAAGACCCTATTGTATCCGCCTCCACCACAGTTGCCGGCAGCCCATTCCACGCACTCACCACCCTCTGCATAAAAAACTTACCCCTGACATCTCCCCTGTACCTACTTCAAAGCACCTTAAAACTGTATCTTCTCGTGTCAGCCATTTCAGCCCTGGGGAAAAGCCTCTGACTATCCACACAATCAAAGCCCATCATCTTATACACCTCTATCAGGTCACCTCTCATCCTCTTTTGCTCCAAGGAGAAAAGGCCGAGTTCACTCAACCTATTCTCAAAAGGTATGCTCCCCAATCCAGTCAACATCCTTGTAAATCTCTTCTGCACCCTTTCTATAGTTTCCACATCCTTCCTGTAGTGAGGTGACCAGAACTGAGCACAGTAATCCAAGTGGGGTTTGACCAGGGTCCTATATAGCTGCAACTTTACCTCTCGGCTCTTGAGCTCAATTCCACGGTTGAGGAAGGCCAATGCACCATATGCCTTCTTAACCATAGTCAACCTGCTCAGCAGCTTTGAGTGCCCTATGGACTCGGATCCCAAGAGCCCTCTGATCCTCAACACTGCCAAGAATCTTACCATTTATAATATATTCTGCCATCATATTTGACCTACCAAAATGAACCACTTCACACTTATCTGAGTTTAACTCCATCCGCCACTTCTCTGCCCAGTTTTGCATCCTATCAATGTCTTGCTATAACCTCTGACAGCATTTCACACTATCCACAACACCCCAACCTTTGCATCATCAGCAAATTTACTAACCCATCCCTCCACTTCCTCATCCAGGCCATTTATGAAAATCATGAAGATTTATAAAAATCCCAGAACAGATCCCTGTGTCATAAGGAGGATGCTGGGAGTGGACCCAAATGCAAGACACAGACACTGAAGTACTAGGAACAGGACAGGACTAGAGACTAGAGAACACACATTTGGGCTAGGACGTTGGCTAGGCAAATGGGACCAGGACTAGGAACTGGGAATTAGGAGCCTGGGCTTGGACTCCAAGCCACAGACTGGACAGGGACCCAGAACCTAGGTCTTGACACAGGCTCGACCTCAGAACTAGGCAAGGACATGACGTGGCTACAGGACTGGACATGGCTTTGTCATGGTCCGGTCCGTGAAGTCTGTATTCCGGTTCACGGTCTGGTCCATCGATCCTTGCTCCAGGTTTTCCTGTCTACCCTGTTTCTGTTCTTGCTGAGCTCTAATTGAGGCAGCTGATGCTCGTTGGGGCTGGCTGCATAAATACCTCCAGAGACCAGGGCATGGTTGCTGGATTGTTCTTGTCCTTACTCCTTGTATCCCTTCCTCTGCCTTCTGTTTCCTCGCCTGAAACCTTGCCGGTAACTCTCGCCTCGCCTGAAGTTCTCATTTCGCCTTGCATTGCCTGAAGCCTTGCCTGGTCTTGCTGGTAACTCCCGCATCGTCTTGCCTTCAGTCTTGTCATGGAGCCACCCTGTACCTAGCTCCATTCCTGTCCCTTGCCTCCACCGGGTAAGTCAGACTGTCTTGCCATTACCCTGCGGCTGGTTCTGTCCCTTCCTGTCCCTAGCCTCTGTCGGGTAAGTCAGGCCATAATGACGTTACCTACAGTTGGTTCTGTCCCTTCCTGTCCCTTGCCTCCATTGGGTAAGCCAGGCTGTATTGCCATTACCTGCGGTCGGTTCTGTCCCTTCCTGTCCCTAGCCTCTGTCGGGTAAGTCAGGCCATATTGACGTTACCTACAGTTGGTTCTGTCCCTTCCTGTCCCTTTCCTCCGTTGGGTAAGCCAGGCCGTCTTGCCGTTACCTGCGGTTGGTTCTATCCCTTCCTGTCCCTTGCCTCTGTCGGGTGGTGATCCGCACCCTGCCAAGCCCCGCCTCTGGCCTCTAGCCTCAAGCCTGAAGACTCCATCCTCCTGCCTCCTGCCAATACTCGCCTCTGGCCTCTGGCCTCAAGCCTGAAGACTCCAGCCTCCTGCCAAGCCTCGCCTCATCTCCAGCCTCCTGCCTCCTGCCAAGCCTCACCTCTAGTCTCCAGCCTCCTGCCTCCTGCCAAGCCTCACCTCATCTCTAGCCTCTAGCCTCAAGCCTCCTGCCTCCTGCCAAGCCTCACCTCCAGTCTTCAGCCTCCTGCCTCCTGCCAAGCCTCGCCTCTAGCCTCAAGCCTCCTGCCTTCTGCCAAGCCTCGTCTCTAGTCTCTAGCCTCAAGCCTGAAGACTCCAGCCTCGTCCTGCCTGCCAGTCAAGCCTCGTCCTTGCCTAGTTCTGGGGTCCGAGCCAGAGGCAAGACCCAGGTACTGGGTCCTTGTCCAGTCTCTGGCTCGGAGTCCAAGCCCGGGCTTCTAGCTCTCTTGTCCAGTCCTGTTCCGGGTTCCCGGTTTTTGTGTCCATGTCCTTGACCTCACCCTGTATCCTAGTCCTGTCCCTAGTCCTTCATTGTCTGTGTCTTGCACTTGGGTCCGTTCCCAGCCACCACCCCATGACAGGCTTGGGTTCTTCATGGTGAAGACATGATGAGGCTTGGGTTGTTTGAGGTGAGGACATGATGAAGCTTGTGTTATTTGAGGCGAGGACATGACGAGGCTTGGGTTCTTCGAGGCGAGGAAATGACGAGGCTTGGGTTCGGACTCTGAGCCAGAGACTGGACAAGGACCCAGAATCTGGGTCTTGACTCGGGCTCAGACCCCGGAACTAGGCAAGGACATGACGTGGCTACAGGACTCGATGAGGCTTGGGTTCCTCGAGGTGAGGACATGACAAGGCTTGGGTTCCTCGAGGCAAGGACACGACGAGGCTTGGGTTTCTTTGAGGTGTCACATGATCGGCAACAATGAATAACAATTGAGTCAGGTTTTATAAAAACAATCAAACATTTATTAAACTCTGCTCAGTATTAAAAAAAGTAAACAAACGAAAATCTTAACTGGAAGTAAACTGCTATATGGCCATTTAACAAACCACCACTTTGTACTAGTTCTTAAAGCGATAATTGCGAAAACAGTTCTTAAAGTGGTGAATTCAAAAACAGTTCTTAGAATGGCAAATTCGAAAGTCCAACAGATTTATACAGTCAGTTAGGAGTGACTTTCCTGAAGTAAAGAATTCCTCAAAGACACGGCATCACTGTCAATCCCAGCTGGATCCTGCCTTGTCTGCAGGATTCACGACAACGGAAATAAAATGGTTTAAAGGCTCTGACCTTTCCCTCTGGATACTAGATACTGCACTGCCTTTGCTGCTGCTTTTAGCAGAAACTACCTCATGCAGATCACTCTTTCTCCAATCCTATCCAAAACCGCCGAACAAATCCTTCAGGTTCCTGTCTTCACTCTCCAATACTACTGAAAAGGTACATCAACAAACCTGGCAGCGATTGGTTAAACTGCCGCCCAACACTTTTGTACCTTACAATAGAATGTAAAACTCCATTTTAAATCAAAACTGCGTCATAAGGCAAATACTCAGCGGAGCAGAGTATCTGGCTGACGTTCTAATTGGAAATCTAACTGCATCACCCCAGGGGTCTCTTTTTATACCCGAGGTGAACATGTCATCATGTGACCTCACATCGGCGGGAAAATTACATCAGGTGACCTCCAAAAGACCATTACATCATGCTCATCAGTTACTCAGTTACATCATGGTCATAAGATAGTCACAAGATATCCATGAGGTACATAACAGAGACAAGAACACGACGAGGCTTGGGTTTCTTCAAGGCTTGGGTATGGGCTCTGAGCCAGAGACTGGGCAAGGACCCAGAACCTGGGTCTTGACTTGGGCTCAGACTCCAGAACTAGATGAAGACATGATGTGGCTACAGGACTGGATGAGGCTTGGATTCTTTGAGGCTTTCCTGGGCAGGACGAGGTACTCCTGGGCTGGTTGAGGCACAAGGATAAGCCGAGACCCTGAAGCGTTAACTTGGTCTCGGCAGTACAGGAACACAGTGTCTTGGTCTTGGGAGAGACAGGAACACAGGGACATGGAACACAGAGCTGGGACTTCGCCTTGGGAACAGCACTTGGGGCCAGGGCTCTACACAGACCCTACCCCTCCTAGGGAGCACGATATAGGGCCAGGACTCATACACAGAACACGGAGAGATGGTTCCCAACACAAGGTAGAGGCAAACAGCCAGACCTACCTAGCGAAGGCATGGACACAGAGACAGTTGTAACTCAACGATAGACAGTTCCTTATCTTGGCACGGCAAGGCTCTGTTCTCGCTCCGATGGTTGAACTTGACAAGGTTGCAGGCAAGGCTCCAGACACAGGTTGCAGGCAGAAGGGGAAGGGAAGGGAACAGTCCAGGAGCTGAAGCTCAACCCAGGAGCTGTTTATGTAGCCAGCCCAAGATCAGAATCATGTGCCTCAAGTAAGGCACACAACAGGACAAGGGAAAACTGGAAAACCTGGAATATGGATCGATAGACTGGACTGCGAACCAGAATGCGAAGTTCATGGACCGGACCATTAGACCCTGAGGTGCACCACTGGTCACCAACCTCCATCCAGAATATGACCTGTCTACAACCACTTTTTGCCTTCTGTGGGAAAGCTAATTCTGGATCCACAAAACAAGGTCCCTTTGGATCCCATGCCTCCTTACTTTCTCAATAAGCCTTGCATGGGTACATACTTTTGAGAAAGTTGTTGTCAAGGTGCCACACATGAGGCTGCCCATGATACGTGCTACTTGACAGAGATGGTAAGAATTGGAGGAGATGGCAGTTGAATGCATGGCTGAGGAGTTGGTGCAAGGAGCAGGGTTTTAGATTTTTAGATCATTGGGATCTCTTCTGGGGAAGGTGGGACCTGTACAGATTGAATGGGTTGCACCTGAACTCGAGGGGGAACAATATCCTTGCAGGTAGGTTTGCTAGCATGGTTCGGGAGGGTTTAAACTAATTTGCGAGGGGGATGGGACCCAGAGCGATAGAGCAGTGAAAGAAGTGCATGGAGTAAAGCCAGATCTAACATACAGAGAGGTTTTGAGGAAAGAGAAGCAGAATAAACGGTGTAAAGACAGTAAGGTAGAAGAGCTGAAATGTGTGTACCTCAATGCAAGAAGCATCAGGAACAAAGGTGATGAACTGAGGGCTTGGATACATACATGGAATTATGATGTAGTGGCCATTACAGAGACTTGGCTGGCACTAGGGCAGGAATGGATTCTCAATATTCCTGGATTTCAGTGCTTTAAAAGGGATAGAGAGGGCGTAAAAAGGGGAGGAGGGGTGGCATTACTGGTCAGGGATACTATTACAGCTACAGAAAGGGTGGGTAATGTAGCAGGATCCTCTTTTGAGTCAATATGGGTGGAAGTCAGGAACAGGAAGGGAGCAGTTACTCTACTGGGGGTATTCTATAGGCCCCCTGGTAGCAGCAGAGATACAGAGGAGCAGATTGGGAGGTAGATTTTGGAAAGGTGCAAAAATAACAGGGTTGTTATCATGGGTGACTTTAACTTCCCTAATATTGATTGGCACCTGATTAGTTCCAAGGGTTTAGATGGGGCAGAGTTTGTTAAGTGTGTCCAGGATGGATTCCTGTCACAGTATGTGGACAGGCCGACCAGGGGGAATGCCATACTAGATCTAGTACTAGGTAATGAACTGGGTCAGGTCACAGATCTCTCAGTGGGTGAGCATCTGGGGGACAGTGACCACCGCTCCCTGGCCTTTATAATTATCATGGAAAAGGATAGAATCAAAGAGGACAGGAAAATTTTTAATTGGGGAAAGGCAAATTATGATGCTATAAGGCTAGAACTTGCGGGTGTGAATTGGGATGATGTTTTTGCAGGGAAATGTACTATGGACATGTGGTCGACGTTTAGAGATCTCTTGTGGGATGTAAGGGATAAATTTGTCCCGGTGAGGAAGATAAAGAATGGTAGGGTGAAGGAACCATGGGTGACAAGTGAGGTGGAAAATCTAGTCAGGTGGAAGAAGGCAGCATACATGAGGTTTAGGAAGCATGGATCAGATGGGTCTATTGAGGAATGTAGGGAAGCAAGAAAGTAGCTTAAGAAGGGACTGAGAAGAGCAAGATGGGGACATGAGAAGGCCTTGGTGAGTAGGGTAAAGGAAAACCCCAAGGCATTCTTCAATTATGTGAAGAGAAAAAGGATGACAGGAGTGAAGGTAGGACCGATTAGAGATAAAGGTGGGAAGATGTGCCTGGAGGCTGTGGAAGTGAGCGAGGTCCTCAATGAATACTTCTCTTCGGTATTCACCAATGAGAGGGAACTTGATGATGGTGAGTACAATATGAGTGAGCTTGATGTTCTGGAGCATGTTGATATTAAGGGAGAGGAGGTGTTGGAGTTGTTAAAATACATTAGGACAGATAAGTCCCCGGGGCCTGACGGAATATTCCCCAGGCTGCTCCGCGAGGCAAGAGAAGAGATTGCTGAGCCTCTGGCTAGGATCTTTATGTCCTCGTTGTCCATGGGAATGGTACCAGAGGATTGGAGGGAAGCGAATGTTGTTCCCTTGTTCAAAAAAGGTAGTAGGGATAGTCCGGGTAATTATAGACCAGTGAGCCTTACGTCTGTGGTGGGAAAGCTGTTGGAAAAGATTCTTAGAGATAGGATCTATAGGCATTTAGAGAATCATGGTCTGATCAGGGACAGTCAGCATGGCTTTGTGAAGGGCAGATCGTGTCTAACAAGCCTGACAGAGTTCTTTGAGGAGGTGGCCAGGCATATAGATGAGGGTAGTGCAGTGGATGTGTTCTATATGGATTTTAGTAAGGCATTTGACAAGGTTCCACACAGTAGGCTTATTCAGAAAGTTAGAAGGCATGGGATCCAGGGAAGTTTGGCCAAGTGGATTCAGAATTGGCTTGCCTGCAGAAGGCAGAGGGTGGTGGTGGAGGGAGTACATTCAGATTGGAGGATTGTGACTAGTGGTGTCCCACAAGGATCTGTTCTGGGACCTCTACTTTTCGTGATTTTTATTAACGACCTGGATGTGGAGGTAGAAGGGTGGGTTGGCAAGTTTTCAGACGACACAAAGGTTGGTGGTGTTGCAGATAGTATAGAGGATTGTCAAAGATTACAGAGAGACATTGATAGGATGCAGAAGTGGGCTGAGAAGTGGCAGATGGAGTTCAACCCAGAGAAGTGTGAGGTGGTACACATTGGAAGGACAAACTCCAAGGCAGAGTACAAAGTAAATGGCAGGATACTTGGTAGTGTGGAGGGGCAGAGGGATCTCGGGGTACATGTCCTCAGATCCCTGAAAGTTGCCTCACAGGTGGATAGGGTAGTTAAGAAAGCTTATGGGGTGTTAGCTTCCATAAGTCGAGGGATAGAGTTTAAGAGTCGCGATGTAATGATGCAGCTCTATAAAACTCTGGTTAGGCCACACTTGGAGTATTGTGTCCAGTTCTGGTCACCTCACTATAGGAAGGATGTGGAAGCATTGGAAAGGGTACAGAGGAGATTTACCAGGAGGCTGCCTGGTTTAGAAAGTATGCATTATGATCAGAGATTAAGGGAGCTATGGCTTTACTCTTTGGAGAGAAGGAGGATGAGAGGAGACATGATAGAGGTGTACAAGATAATAAGAGGAATAGATAGAGTGGATAGCTAGCGCCTCTTCCCCAGGGCACCACTGCTCAATACAAGAGAACATGGCTTTAAGGTAAGGAGTGGGAAGTTCAAGGGGGATATTAGAGGAAGGTTTTTTACTCAGAGAGTGGTTGGTGCGTGGAATGCACTGCCTGAGTCAGTGGTGGAGGCCGATACACTATTGAAGTTTAAGAGACTACTAGACATGTATATGGAGGAATCTAAGGTGGGGGCTTATATGGGAGGCAGGGTTTGAGGGTCGGCACAACATTGTGGGCTAAAGGGCCTGTACTGTGCTGTACTATTCTATGTTCTATACTACAGGAATGATTCTAGTGTGGATAAAGCAGTGGCTGACTAGCAGGAGGCAAAGAGTGGGAATGAAGGGAGCCTTTTCTGGTTGGCTGCCGGTGACATGGTGTTTCACCAGGTCTGTGTTGGGAGACGGGGAACATTTTTTTTTACCTTATATGCCAATGATTTGAATGATGGAATTGACGGCTTTGTTGCAAAGTTTGCAGATGATATGAAGACAGTAGAGGGGCAGGTAGTTTTGAGGAAGTAGAGAGGCTAAAGAAGGACTTAGACAGATTTAGAGAATGGGCAGAGAAATGGAAGAAGGAATACTGTGTCGGGAAGTATATGGTCATGCACTTTGGTAGAAAAATGAAAGGGTTATTATTTTCTAAATGGAGTGAAAATGCAAAATGCTGAGGTGCAAAAGGAACTTAGGAGTCCTTGTTCAGGATTCTATAAAGATTAATTTGCAGGTTGAGTCTGTGGTGAGGAAGGAAAATGCAATGTTAACATTCATTTCAAGAAGACTAGAATATAAAAGTAAGAATGTAATGTTGAAACTTTATAAAGCTCTGGTGATGCATCATTTGGAATACTGTGAGCAGGTTTGGGCCCGTTATCCTAGAAAGGATGTATTGTAAGTGGACAGCGTTCAAAGGAGGTTCATGAAAATGATTCAAGGATTGAATGGCTTGTTGTAAGAAGTGTTGATGGCTCTGGACCTGTATTTGCTGGAATTGAGAAGAATGAGAGGTGACCTCATTGAAACCTATCAAATGGTGAAAGACCTTGATAGAATGGAGGCGGAGAGGATGTTTCCTATAGTAGGGGAGTCCAATGCCAGAGGATATAGCCTCAGAATAGAGAGGCATCCTTTTAGAATGGAAATGAGGAGGAATTTCTTTAGCCAGAGAGTGATGAATCTGTGGAAGTCTTTGCCACAGGCAGCTGTGGATGCCAAGTCTTTATATTTAAGGCAGAGTTTGATAGATTCTTGATTGCTCAGGATATGAAGGGATACGGGGAGAAGGCAGGAGATTGGGGCTGAGAGAAAAATTGATGATGAAATGATGGAGGAGACTCGATGGGCCAAATGGCCTACTTCTGCTCCTATACATTATAGGTCAGTAGGGAATTGGTGATGTGGGTACACTTTGACTGCATGGGCTTGATGGGATGGAAGTGCTTGTTACAGATTGTATCTCTTAATAAAAAGTAAATAGCACTACCTACGTTCAACCAGAACCACTGAGCCATTTCCAGGGAAGTTTGAGATTGGCAGAAGATTGGTGATCACAGTATCACACTGTTAGCTTCTGCTGTCATTCAGTAAAGCTTGAATGATTGTAAACTCTGAAGATTTGGTTTGCAAGTCGATTGTGATGAGGACCTGTGAGTCAGGAACAAGGTTACACTGCCACAGTATGGACTCACTAACTATTACAAAGTAGATGGTCGAAGATGTTCCACTTGAACTTCATGAACTCTATCTCCATCCGTGTTGTCCATAAGGTGCAAGTCAGTTTAATGGGCTCCTCCTCCCTCACCGAGAGGGAGACAGGGACTTGGGAGAAACCTCCTCATGCCAAACTGGATTATAGAGAAACAAGGAAATGTCTTTAATCTCAAAACGGTGCCTCAAAAAGGCGGTGTCCATCATTAAGGACCTCCACCACTCAGTACATGCCCTCTTTTTATTATTATCATCAGGGAGGAGATACAGAAGCCTGAAGGCACACACTCAGTGATTCAGAAACAGCTCCATCCTCTCTGTGAGTTCGACTAATATAGCAATTTAACATCAGGAGTCAACTTGCCACCAAGAGCAGCAATTCCTGGAGTTCCTAAGGGCAATTCAAAAGGCACAGGGTAGATACATCCCAAGAAGTAGTAGCATTCCAAAGGCAGGATGACACAATTGTGACCGACAAGGGAAGTGAGAGCGAACACAAAAGCCAAAGAGAGGGCATATAATAGAGCAAAAAAAAAGTACAGGGAAGTTACAGGACTGGGAAACTTAAAAACCAACAGAAAGCAATTAAAAAAATCAAAAAGAGGGAAAAGATGGAATATTAAGGTTAGCTAGCCAACAGCTTAGATAGGTGGAAGGGTAGGTAGTGTTGTGAAAGAAGAGAGGCAAGGACTTAGATTAGGAGACTAGGCAAAAAATTGGCAGATGGAATATCGTGTCGGGAAGTGTGTCGTCATGCACTTTGGTAGAAGACATAAAAGCATAGACAATTTTCCAAATGGAGAGCAAATTCAAAAATTGAAGGTGAAAAGGGAGTTGGGAGTCATCATGCAGGATTCCAGAGGTTAATGAGTTGGTGGTGAGGAAGGCAAATGCAATGTTCACATTCATTTTGAGAGGACTAGAATATAACAGCAAGGACGTAATTTTGAGGCTTCACAGGGCACTGGTGAGACCTCACTTAGAGTGCTGTGAACAGTTTTGGGCCCCTTATCTAAGAAAGGATGTGCTGGCATTGGAGTGGGTTCAAAGGAGGGTCACAAAAATGATTCTGGGAATAAAAGGCTTATTATAAAGGAGCATTTGATGACTCTGGGCCTATACTCACTGGAATTCAGAACAGTGATGGGGAATCTTATTGAAATTGATCTAATATTGAAAGGTTTTGATAGAGTGGATCTGAAGAGAATGTTTCCTATGGTGGGGGAGTCTAGCAGCAGATGGCACAGACTCAGGATAGAGCAATGTCCATTTAGAACAGAGATGAACAGAAATTTCAGAGAATATGTGGAATTTGTTGCTACAGGCAGCTGTGGAGGCCAAGTCATAGGGTATATTTAAGGCAGAGGTTGATAGGCTTTTGATTAGACAGGGTACGAAGAGTTTTGGGGAGAAGGGAGGAGATTGGGGCTGAGTAGGAAATGGATCAGCCATGATGAAATGGTGGAGCAGACTTGATGAGCTAAAAGGCCTGTTTCTACTCCTGTATCTTATGGTCAAATATTCCAACTAATTCCAACAGATATACTGCTGAAAATATCCTGATTGGTTGCATCACGGCCGGGTACTGGAATTCCAATGCAGAGGAGTGTAAGAGGTAGCAGACGGTGGCAGATACAGCCCGGTCCATCACGTCCACATTCCTTTCCACCATTAACGTCTATAGGATGTGCAACATCTGCCATCAAGTGTCCCTGATATTCATCCAAGTGCCTCATCTTGCTCCTATCCTCGGGCAGGAGGTACAGAAACCTGAAGCCCCACACCGCCAGGTTCAGGAACAGCTACTTCTCTACAACTGTTAGGTTCTTGAACTGACCTGCACAACACTAATCACTACCTCTCCTTCACCATTCCCACTTCTCCCTCTCACCTTATCTCCTTACTTGCCCATCACCTCTCTCTGGTGTTCCTCTCCCTTCCCTTTCTTTCATGGACCTCTGTCCTCTCCTATCAGATCCCCCCTTCTCCAGCCCTTTATCTCTTCACCAATCAACTTCCCAGCTCTTTACTTCATCCCCTCCCCAGTTTCAGCTATCACCTACTACCTTTTACTTCTTCCTCCCCTCCCTCCCTCCTCCCCACCTTCTTACTCTGACTTCTCATCTTCTTTTTCCAGTCCCGGTGAAGGTTCTCAGCCCAAAACTTCGACTGTTTACTCTTTTCCATAGATGTTGCCTAGCCTGCTGAGTTCCTCCAGCATGTTGTGCGTATTGCTTTGATTTCTAGCACCTGCAGATTTCCTCCTGTTTGTGATCCGTTCTGAGGCTCTCTCTATGGTTCTGTTCTCCTTTGCCCTCCACCTCATGTGAACTCTTGTCCCTCTCGTAGATCGACGACCTTATTTCCCTGGCGTTCCAAGCAAACATTGTCAGCAGGCTGTCAGTACAGGAAGCGGGCGTCACGAGCGAGATCCTGGCAGGCGGCATGAAGTCACTGAGTCATCAAAATAGAGAAGGAGGAGTACAGTTTGGCAATCACACCTCTCCACACTTCCACTTTCCATGTCAGTTTGTTACTGATACCAAAAGTCAGTGAAAAGCTTGACTGGAGTCACAGAGTACTACAGCACAGAAACAGCCATTCAGCCCATCTAGTCTGTGCCAAACCATTATTCTGCCATGGTTCCTGAACAGTTATTACCCTGCCACCAAATCTTGTCATCAGCAAACTTACTAATTGGACAACATCACTCAAGACTGGTGCCTGGGGGTGTAACGGAGGCAGATCACTGCACACAGGCCATGTTCTCTTCAAAGTACTACCATCGGGCAGGAAGGACAGAAGCCTTAAATCCCACACCACCTGGTTGAGGAACAATTATTACCCTGCAACCTTCAGCCTCCTGAACCAGAGAGGATAACTTTGCTCATCTCAACACTTAACTGATTCCATAAGCTACAGACTCACTCAATCTACAACTCAGTACTATACATTTTTTTTTATTTACACATTGGTTGTCAGTCTTTTTCTCGCATAAATTCTACTGTATTTCTTATTTTCCCTAATTTCCTTGGCTGCAAGAAAACAAATCTCAAGGTAGTATGCAGTAACATATACGTACCTGTTGAGACAGGGCCCAAAACAATGACGAGTCTCTTTTCCACAGATGCTATCTGTCCTGCTGAATTCTTCCAGCATCCTGTGTGAGTTGCTCAGATTTGCAGCATCTGCAGATTCTCTCTTCTCAGGGACATCCCTGCCAGTTCTGGTGTACTGGGTTACTGAGATCCATTGTAACATCTAACCATCAGGAAGGTGGTTCTGCAACACTCCGTGGAAAGGGAAGGGCATGATAATGCACAGAGGAAGTCATGGTCATCTACTGCATCAAGGAAGACGCCAGTTGTGATGACAACTCATACCACTGGATCTGGTCTTTCAAGGGCTAAAGTGTGTAACTGCCCCAGTGCAATAGCTTTGCCGCTTTAAAAAGTCTCCCATTCAGGTTTCCTGTCATCATCAGATATGACAGACAACCACCATACGTACTTTGATAATAAGCTTACCTCACTTTGCATGTTATGTGTTTTATCTGGAAATGTATAGATCTCCTTCGGTTCCAGTGGGCTCATATATTCACCCACCCAAGAGCAGTGAGAGAACAACTTCTGTTACGTAACCGGCAACAATGAATATCAAACGAGACAGGTTATATAAAAACAACCAAACATTTATTAAACACAGATAAACGATAAAAAAAAACAAACAAAAACCTTAACCGGAAGTTAACCGTTATGTAGCTGTTCAACAAATCGTCTCTTGGCACTGGTTCTTAAAGTGCTAAATGCGAAAACAGTTCTTAAGGCGGTAAAGTCAGATATAGTTCTTCAAATGGTAAATTCGAAAGTCCGACAGATTTATATGTTCAATTGGGAGAGACTTCTCTGGAGAAGGATTTCTTCATAGACGTGACTTTCCTGCTGGTTCTGTCCAAAGGATTCACAATGCAGGAAATAAACAGTTTAAAACAACTGACCTTAATTTCTTTTAGAGAGCAAACCTTGCATGAACTCTTTTCTCTTTCGGCAAGAGTTATCTTCGATGCAGGTCACTACTCCTTCAACAAAGACTCAATAAGGTCGATCCTTTGTTAAATTGCTGAACGATACCGACTCCCCTCAATCCTTCGGGTCCTGTACTTCGATAAAGTCTTCACTCTCCCTTCTACTACTGCTGGAATAAGGTACATCAGCACATCTAGCCAAAAATTTCCAGTCCAGTAATATTGTACCTTGCAACAAAACGTACAACCGTTTTAAAAATGAAACTGCGTCATAAAAACAAATACGCAACAGAAACGGAGACACAGTACGTTCTAGCTGGAAATCTAAAAACTTAAATCTAAACTGCGTCATCTGAGGTCTTCCCTTATATACCCGTGGTGCACATGTCATCACGTGACCTCAGATCGGCGGGAAAATTACATCAGGTGACCTCCAAAAGACCATTACATCATTCTGACAAAAAAATTCACAGATCTCCTTGAGGAATGTAACAATTCACAATAAGAATAGTTCACGTTTAATTGTCATTCAACCATACATGAATACAGTGTTACTCTGGGGCTCAAGTGCAAATCACTGTACCCACACGCTTACACAGCACCAGGTGTATACAGTATGTATAAAATAGCAAGTATGTATAAGTTATCAGTAAAATACAGCCACATAAAAAAGTATAGTCCAAGGTCCCAAGTCCATAGATGTCGAATACGATGCAGCTTGTTGTTTGACGAGTGAACACTAGGGGGCAGCACCAACTCCAGCTTGAAGGCTGTGCCACACTACCTCCGGTGGAGCACACCAACTCTGACGCCCCTCTCCTGGGAGGCTGTAAACAGGAGACACCACAGCTTGAGGCCTACTTTTTTTTTACAGTAAATGCACTCGTGAACCATAGCCAGATCAGAAATGCTGATCAAGTCAACTAGTTCCCAAAGAGAACTCTGATAGGCCAATCAGATGGTTCACTGCTGCTCAGCGATAGAACACACAAAAAAAATCATACGTACAATTAAGAAACATTAAAAAATATTAGAGATACTGGAGTCATGATGATCATGATGAAGTCTGCTGGAGAGAGATATTTATACACGTGCTGTCCTCCATAATTCAAAGAGATTGAAGGGTGACAAAACGTGGCAGGAGGACATGGAACTAAAAACTAATCCCTACCGGGAGAAAACAGCACCTGTTCTTTCCGCACTGTTCTCCAGCAGTTTAAGGACTAAGTCCAGCCGGAACATAACTCACAAGTGCTCTTGAAAGTCAGGTATGACCGGGGTCATGCAGCTCCCTCACCGTCCAGCTCTACTGTCCTCCAGTAAATCCATGAATCAGACTTAGAACATAGAACATAGAATACTACAGCACAGTTCAGGCCCTTCGGCCCACAATGTTGTGCTGACCCTCAAACCCTGCCTCCCATGTAAGCCCCCACCTTAGATTCCTCCATATACATGTCTAGTAGTCTCTTAAACTTCACAAGTGTATCTGCCTCCACCACTGACTCAGGCAGTGTATTCCATGCACCAACCACTCTCTGAGTAAAAAACCTTCCTCTAATATCCCCCTTGAACTTCCCACCCTTACCTTAAAGCCATGTCCTCTTGTATTGAGCAGTGGTGCCCTGGGGAAGAGGCGCTGGCTATCCACTCTATCTATTCCTCTTATTATCTTGTACACCTCTATCATGTCTCCTCTCATCCTCCTTCTCTCCAAAGAGTAAAGCCCTAGCTCCCTTAATCTCTGATCATAATGCATACTTTCTAAACCAGGCAGCATCCTGGTAAATCTCCTCTGTACCCTTTCCAATGCTTCCACATCCTTCCTATAGTGAGGTGACCAGAACTGGACACAATACTCCAAGTGTGGCCTAACCAGAGTTTTATAGAGCTGCATCATTACATCACACCTCTTAAACTCTATCCTTCGACTTATGAAAGCTAACACACCATAAGCTTTCTTAACTACCCTATCTACCTGTGAGGCAGCTTTCAGGGATCTGTGGACATGTACCCCAAGATCCCTCTGCTCCTCCACACTACCAAGTATCCTGCCATTTACTTTGTACTCTGCCTTGCAGTTTGTCCTTCCAAAGTGTACCACCTCACACTTCTCTGGGTTGAACTCCATCTGCCACTTCTCAGCCCACTTCTGCATCCTATCAATGTCTCTCTGCAATCTTCGACAATCCTCTACACTGTCTACAACACCACCAACCTTTGTGTCATCTGCAAACTTGCCAACCCACCCTTCTACCTCCACATCCAGGTCGTTAATAAAAATCACGAAAAGTAGAGGTCCCAGAACAGATCCTTGTGGGACACCACTCGTCACAATCCTCCAATCTGAATGTACTCCCTGCACAACCACCCTCTGCTTTCTGCAGGCAAGCCAATTCTGAATCCACCTGGCCAAACTTCCCTGGATCCCATGCCTTCTAACTTTCTGAATAAGCAAACCGTGTGGAACCTTGTCAAATGCCTTACTAAGATCCATATAGATCACATCCACTGCACTACCCTCATCTATATGCCTGGTCACCTCCTCAAAGAACTCTATCAGGGTTGTTAGACATGATCTGCCCTTCACAAAGCCATGCTGACTGTCCCTGATCAGACCATAATTCTCTAAATGCCTATAGATCCTATCTCTAAGAATCTTTTCCAACAGTTTTCCCACCACAGATGTAAGGCTCACTGGTCTATAATTACCCGGACTATCCCTACTACCTTTTTTGAACAAGGGAACAACATTCGCCTCCCTCCAATCCTCCGGTACCATTCCTGTGGACAACGAGGACATAAAGATCCTAGCCAGAGGCTCAGCAATCTCTTCTCTTGCCTCGTGGAGCAGCCTGGGGAATATTCCGTCAGGCCCCGGGGACTTATCCATCCTAATGTATTTTAACAACTCCAACACCTCCTCTCCCTTAACATCAACATGCTCCAGAACATCAACCTCACTCAGATTGTCCTCACGATCATCGTTCCCTCTCATTGGTGAATACCGAAGAGAAGTATTCATTGAGGATCTCGCCCACTTCCACAGCCTCCAGGCACATCATCCCACCTTTATCTCTAATCGGTCCAACCTTCACTCCTGTCATCCTTTTTTTCTTCACATAATTGAAGAATGCTTTGGGGTTTTCCTTTACCCTACTCGCCAAGACCTTCTCATGCCCCCTTCTTGTTCTTCTCAGCCCCTTCTTAAGCTCCTTTCTTGCTTCCCTATATTTCTCAATGGACCCATCTGATTCTTGCTTCCTAAACCTCATGTATGCTACCTTCTTCCACCTGACTAGATTTTCCACCTCACTTGTCACCCATGGGTCCTTCACCCTACCATTCTTTATCTGCCTCACCGGGACAAATTTATCCCTTACATCACGCAAGAGATCTCTAAACATTGACCACATGTCCATAGTACATTTCCCTGCAAAAACATCATCCCAATTCACACCCGCAATTTCTAGCCTTATAGCATCATAATTTGCCTTTCCCCAATTAAAAATTTTCCTGTCCTCTTTGATTCTATCCTTTTCCATGATAATTATAAAGGCCAGGGAGCGGTGGTCACTGTCCCCCAGATGCTCACCCACTGAGAGATCTGTGACCTGACCCGGTTCATTACCTAGTACTGGATCTAGTATGGCATTCCCCCTGGTCGGCCTGTCCACATACTGTGACAGGAATCCGTCCTGCACACACTTAACAAACTCTGCTCCATCTAAACCCTTGGAACTAATCAGGTGCCAATCAATATTAGGGAAGTTAAAGTTACCCATGATAACAGCCCTGTTATTTTTGTACTTTTCCAAAATCTACCTCCCAATCTGCTCCTCTGTATCTCTGCTGCTACCAGGGGGCCTATAGAATACCCCCAGTAGATTAACTGCTCCCTTCCTGTTCCTGACTTCCACCCATATTGACTCAAAAGAGGATCCTGCTACATTACCCACCCTTTCTGTAGCTGTAATAGTATCCCTGACCAGTAATGCCATCCCTCCTCCCCTTTTTCCACCCTCTCTATCCCTTTTAAAGCACTGAAATCCGGGAATATTGAGAATCCATTCCTGCCCTGGTGCCAGCCAAGTCTCTGTAATGGCCACTACATCATAATTCCATGTATGTATGCAGGCTCTCAGTTCATCACCTTTGTTCCTGATGCTTCTTGCATTGAGGTACACACATTTCAGCCCTTCTACCTTACTGTCTTTACACCGTTTATTCTGCTTCTCTTTCCTCAAAGCTTCTGTATATGTTAGATCTGGCTTTACTCCATGCACTTCTTTCACTGCTCTATCGCTCTGGGTCCTATCCCCCTTGCAAATTAGTTTAAACCCTCTCGAACCATGCTAGCAAACCTACCTGCAAGGATATTGCTCCCCCTCGAGTTCAGGTTCAACCCATCCAATCTGTACAGGTCCCACCTTCCCCAGAAGAGATCCCAATGATATAAAAATCTAAAACCCTGCTCCCTGCACCAACTCCTCAGCCATGCATTCAACTGCCATCTCCTCCAATTCTAACCATCACTGTCACATAGCACTGCCAGCAATCCTTGAAGCACTCCGCATTAACAATGTCCAACAGGGTCTTGCCAGCACAAGAAAAGTGACTAAGGTGATCACTTGCTGCTACACTGCACACCTCCCTCGTGCACCGATGCCTCTGACTCAGGCAGCAGGACAGTCCACACAAAGTCCAGCTCCTTCAATTTTTCTGCCATCACTGATGGGGTAGACCTGCAGTACTCCAAGTTCTTCATATCCAGCAGTGTTTTGCGATTGTGAAAAGTACATTTTAAAAGGACAATATCCCTTTGGCTGACCCCATCAAAGGCACTGCGATTGAATGTGCTGCCATCTTACCAGAAGAAATCTTAAAACTAGAAGAAGGTTCAAGGCAGCAGTTCATCACTTAAAGGTCAATTTTGGGTGAGTGCTAAAGGCAGGCTTTGTTGTCCTGGGAATAAATGAAAAGAAGAGCAAAAGGAAAATCACGCAGATGCTGGAAGTCCGAAATTAATTATAATTGGGTGGCATGGTTGCAGTGCTGTACAGTAGAGGTGACCCGGGTTCAATTCCCGCCACTGCCTGTAAGGAGTTTGTACGTTCCTCCCGTGACCACAAGGGTTTTCTCCTGGTGCCTCCCACAGTCCAAAGACATACCAGTTGGTAGGATAATCGATCACTGTAAATTGTCCCGTGATCAGGCTAGGATTAAGTTGGGGGATTGCTGGGTGGTATGGCTCCAAGGGCTGGAAGGGCTGAATCACAATAAAAAAAATAAAATTGATTATTTTTGTAAATGATAGTAATTTGTATGTATTAGACTATACTACTTCTGCAAAGCAACACATCTCATGACATACAGTCAGTGGATACTTTATTAGGTACACCACTACATGTGCTGATGAGAGAGGTCAGAGGAGAATGGCCGGACTGGTTCAAGCAGATAACTCAGATAACCACACGTTACAACAGTGCAGTGCAGAAGAGCATCTCTGAATGCACAACCTTGAAGCATCCTACAGCAGAAGACCATGAATATACACAGTGTGGCCACTGTATTAGATACAGGAGGTAACTAATAATGTGGCCACTGAGTGTATGTCAGTGCTAATAAACTTGATTCTGAAACACTCAGCTGGTCAAACAGCATCTGTGGAGAAGAGAACAGTTAATATTTCAGGTTGAAGTCCTTTTCAAAACTCAAGTCATTGAGCTGAAATGTTAAAGAGCCTGTTCCTCTTTCTACAGACTCTGCTTAACTTGATGGATGTTTCCAGTTGGTTAAAGAACCAATAGCATTGGCAAGGAACTGTAACCATGGGAACAGAAGTTCACAGGAACTGCAAGATTATGGGATGGGGTTAGGGTATAGGCTGGAGATGGACAACTGAAGAGGGTTAGAAAGTGAACTGGGGCAAAGGGATTGGAAAGCAGGAATGAAGGGGTCTTCACTGGGAACAGCCTGATGATGGTTTCAGGAAAGATGACAATGGGTGGCTGGAATCCTGTGAGACGTCAAGAGTTATGAAGCAACTGCAGGTACAAAATTATTCAGCAGAGAGAGATGTAGATATGAATGTCATGTCCTCAGTGCTTTGTTCAAGAACTGTTTGTTACTAACTAATGATATGCCTATTTGTGTGTCTATCTACTCACCTACCCCTCTGTTTATATGTCTACCTACCTCCACTGCTCTCTAAATAGCTATCCTCCTCTCTCTCTACATCCATTTTTTCACTCTCTCTGTCTATCTGTATCTAACTCTAGCTAAGTGCTTATCTCTCTCTCACTCTATCTATCTCTCTATCAACACTAGATACTGCAAATGCTGGAACCTGGAGCAGCAAACAGTCAGCTGGAGACCCTCAGCCGGTCAGGCAGCATCCGTGGAGGGAAATAGGCAGTCAACGTATTGGGTTGAGACTCTTCATCCCTCTCCCAGTCTATTTATTCTTGTACAGTACTGTGTATAGCCAGGGTGCCCAAGCCTTTTCCACAGCAACATATTTGCCAATGTGGAGCGGTGAGCGAGATTGTAAATCTGGTGGGACTCGAGGATGTTGGGAATGGCGAGGGTGGAGTGCCACAGGAGGGGTGTGTGCCAGAGGTAAGGGGGCAGGGGGTGGTCTAGGTGCAGACTCATTCAGACCCAGTCCTGAGACACCAGGAAAGTTCATTCAGTTCCTAACAATTGGTTTATTAATCATTATAGAAAGTCTCTCTGGTGCTTCCCACTCTTCCCTTTCCCTTCCCCTTTTCCCAACCATGATTCCCCTCTCCCTGCCACGCTTCCCACTCTCAGTCTAGAGACCCATATCAGAATCAGGTTTATCATCACTCACATATGTCATGTAATGTGTTTTTTTTTGTGGCAGCAGTACAGTACAATACAAAAAATTACTACAGTACCGTGCAAAAGTCTTAAGCACCCTTGTTTTATACAGTATATGTGCCTAAGACTTTCGCACAGTAATATATAACTACATATCTATTTATGTCTATCTATTATCTATCAATGCCTATCTGTCTATCTGCCTCCCTACTTCCCTGCCCAGCCCTCTCCCTGTCTAGGAGAGGACACAGGGTGAGTGGAACCAGCCTTGGTCCCTGTCCTCCAGTGAAGGGTCTTCACTCTTGTGTCATCTGCCTCAGAGGCCGAGGAGGAAGTGAGTGTGGGTTAAAGTTAAATCTGGAGAGGACTGGCGACAGGTTGGAGAGACACTGAGTCAGAATAAAACCTCCCAGCATGCAAGAGCTGGCTGGAGGGTGTTATTAACTGGAACTGCACAGTCCACATTCTGGTGATACGTGCGCTGAAGTCTCAGGACAAGGCTTGCTGCTGTCTGACTTGAAGGTGATGTGTTTCACGTCAGGTAACAGACAATTTCAGAAGTTCTGAAGCAATCCCTGGTGCAAGCTTACTTAGAGAGAGAGGTGGACATGAAGTTCTCCAGCTCTGTGGTTCCAATCTGTTTGTTACTAATTAAAGGTCAGTCAATCTGTCTATTCATCCAGCTTTTCAGCTGTCTACACATCTCTCCATCTATCAGTCCATCTGCCCGTCTCTCCAACCTACCAGTCCTCCGACCTGACCGTCTCTCCAATGCCCAGTCTATCTGACTATCTCTCCAACCCCCAGTCCGTCTACCTGACCGTCTCTCCAACCCCGAGTCCGTCTACCTGACCATCTCTCCAACCCCAAGTCCATCTACCTGACCATCTCTCCAACCCCCAGTCCGTCTATCTGACTATCTCTCCAACCCCCAGTCCGTCTAACTGAACGTCTCTCCAACCCCCGGTCCATCTACCTGATGGTCTCTCCAACCCCCGGTCTGTCTACCTGACCGTCTCTCCAACCCCCAGTCCATCTACATGACCGTCTCTCCAACCCCCAGTCTGTATATCTGACTATCTCTCCAACCCCCAGTCCATCTACCTGACCGTCTCTAGAACTCACAGGTCCGCCTACCTGACCGTCTCTCCAATGCGCAGTCTACCTGACTGTCTTTCCAACCCCCAGTCCATCTACCTGACCATCTCTCCAACACCCAGTCCCTCTACCTGACCATCTCTGCAATGCCCAGTCTACCTGACCGTCTCTCCAAACCACAGTCCGTCACTCTGACTGTCTATCTGACCGTCACTCCAATGCCGAGTCTACCTGACCGTCTCTCCAAAGCCAGTCCGTCTACCTGACCATCTCTCCAATGCCCAGTCTACCTGACTGTCTCTCCAGCCCCCAGTCTATCTACCAGACAGTCTCTCCAATGCCCAGTCCATCTACCAGACCATCTCTCCAATGCCCCAGTCCGTCTACTAGACTGTCTCTCTGATGCCCAGTCGGTCTAACAGACCGTCTCTCCAACGCCCATTCCATCTACCTGACCGTCTCTACAATGCCCAGTCCGTCTGCCTGACCATCTCTCCAATGCCCTGTCTATCAGACTGTCTCTCCAACGCCCAGCCTATCTGACCGTCTCTCCAAGGCCCAGTCCGTCTACCAGACGGTCTCTCCAATGCCCACTCTGTCTACCAGACCGTCTCTCCAACGCCTAGTCCGTCTACCAGACGGTCTGTCCAATGCCCCAGTCCGTCTACCAGACCGTCTCTCCAACCCGCCCAGACCGTCTAACTGACCGTCTCTCCAACGCCCAGTCTATCTGACCGTCTCTCCAATGCCCAGTCTATCCGACCGTCTCTCCAACGCCCAGTCCATCTACCAGACTGTCTCTCCAACCCGCCCAGACCGTCTAACTGACCGTCTCTCCAACACCCAGTCTATCTGACCGTCTCTCCAATGCCCAGTCTATTGGACCGTCTCTCCAATGCCCAGTCTATCTGACCATCTCTCCAACCCCTAGTCTATCTGGCCATCTCTCCAAACCCCAATCCGTCTTCCAGACTGTCTCTCCAATGCCCAGTCCATCCACCTGATCGTCTTTCCGATCCTCAGTCTGTCTACCAGACCGTCTCTCCAACCCGCCAGTCCGTCTAACAGACCTACTCTCCGAGCCCCCAGTCCGTCTACTAGACTGTCTCTCCAACCGCCTAATCTGTCTATCTGACCATCTCTCCAATGCCAAGTCCGTCTACCAGACCGTCTCTGCAATGCCTAGTCCGTCTACCAGACCATCTCTCCAATGCCCAGTCAGTCTACCTGACCATCTCTCCAATGCCCAGTCAGTTTACCACACTGTCTCTCCAACGCCCAGTCTGTCTGACCATCTCTCCAATGCACCATCTATCTGACTGTCTCTCAAACCCCCAGTCCGTCTACCAGACCGTCTCACCAATGCCCAGTCCGTCTACCAGACGGTCTCTCCAACGCCCAGTCCGTCTACCAGACGGTCTCTCCAATGCCCCAGTCCGTCTACCAGACCGTCTCTCCAACCCGCCCAGACCATTTAACTGACCGTCCCTCCAATGCCCAGTCTATCTGAACGTCTCTCCAAAGCCCAGTCCGTCTACCAGACTGTCTCTCCGACACCCCAGTCCGTCGACCAGACCGTCTCTCCAACCGCCCAGTCTGTCTATCTGACCGTCTCACCAATGCCAAGTCCTTCTACCAGACCGCCTCTCCAACGCCGAGCCGGTCTACCAGACCATCTCTGCAATGCCCGGTCCATCTACCTGACTGTCTCTCCAATCCCCAGGTCCACCTACCTGACCGTCTGTCCAATGCCCAGTCTACCTGACTGTCTCTCTAACCCCCAGTCCGTCTACTTGACCATCTCTCCAACACGCAGTCCGTCTACCTGACCATCTCTCCAAACCACAGTACGTCTCTCTGACTGTCTCTCTAGCACCCCAGTCCGTCCATCTCACCATCTCTCCAATGCCCAGTCTACCTGACTGTCTCTCCAACCCCCAGTCCATCTACCAGACAGTCTCTCCAATGCCCAGTCCATCTACCAGACAGTCTCTCCAATGCCCCAGACCGTCTACCAGACCGTCTCTCCAATGCCCAGTTGGTCTAACAGACCATTTCTCCAACGCCCATTCCATCTACCTGAACGTCTCTCCAACACCCAGTCCGTCTGCCTGACCATCTCTCCAATGCCCAGTCTATCTGATGGTCTCTCCAATGCCCTGTCTATCAGACTGTCTCTTCAATGCCCAGCCTATCTGACCGTCTCTCCAAGGCCCAGTCCATCTACCAGACCGTCTCTCCAATGCCCAGTCCATCTACCAGACTGTCTCTCCAACACCCAGTCTATCTGACCATCCCTCCAATGCACCATCTATCTGACTGTCTCTCCAACCCCCAGTCCGTCTACCAGACCATCACACCAACGCCCAGTCCGTCTACCAGACGGTCTCTCAAACGCCCAGTCCGTCTACCAGATGGTCTCTCCAATGCCCCAGTCCGTCTACCAGACTGTCTCTCCAACCCGCCCAGACCGTCTAACTGACTGTCCTTCCAATGCCCAGTCTACCTGACCATCTCTCCAACCCCCAGTCTATCTGGCCATCTCTCCAAACCCCAATCCATCTTCCAGACTGTCTCTCCAACCCGCCAGTCCGTCTAACAGACCTACTCTCCGAGCCCCCTGTCCATCTACTAGACTGTCTCTCCAACCGCCCAATCTGTCTATCTGACAGTCTCGCCAATGCCAAGTCCATCTACCAGACCGTCTCTGCAACGCGTAGTCCGTCTACCAGACCGTCTCTCCAATGCCCAGTCCGTCTACCTGACCGTCTCTCCAACGCCCAGTCGGACTGCCACACTGTCTCTCCAACACTCAGTCTATCTGACCATCTCTCCAATGCACCATCTATCTGACTGTCTCTCCAACCCCCAGTCCATCTACCAGACCGTCTCACCAATGCCCAGTCCATCTACCAGATGGTCTCTCAAATGCCCAGTCCGTCTACCAGATGGTCTCTCCAACGCCCCAGTCCGTCTACCAGACCGTCTCTCCAACCCGCCCAGACTGTCCAACTGACCGTCCCTCCAATGCCCAGTCTATCAGACCATCTCTCCAACCCCCAGTCTATCTGGCCATCTCTCCAAACCCCAATCCGTCTTCCAGACTGTTTCTCCAATGCCCAGTCCGTCCACCTCACTGTCTTTCCGACCCTCAGTCTGTCTACCATCAGTCTCTCCAACCCGCCAGTCCGTCTAACAGACCTACTCTCCGAGCCCCAAGTCCATCTACTAGACTGTCTCTCCAACCGCCCAATCTGCCTATCTGACCATCTCTCCAATGCCCAGTCCGTCTACCTGACCGTCCCTCCAACGCCCAGTCTATCTGAACATCTCTCCAACGCCCAGTCCATCCACCTGATCGTTTGTCCGACTCCCCAGTCCATCTACCAGACTATCTCTCCGACCCCCCAGTCCGTCTACCAGACCGTTTCTCCAAGCGGCCAGTTTGTCTATCTGACCGTCTCACCAATGCCGAGTCCGTCTACCAGACAGTCTCTCCAACGCCGAGCCGGTCTACCAGACCGTCTCTGCAACGCCCGGTCTGTTTACCAGACCGTCTCTCCAACGCCCAGTCTATCTGGCCATCTCTCCAAACCCCCAATCCATCTTCCAGACTGACTCTCCAATGCCCAGTCCGTCCACCTGACGATCTTTCCGACCCGCCAGTCCGTCTAACAGACCTACTGTCCGAGCTCCCAGTCCGTCTACTAGACTGTCCGACCACCTAATCTGTCTATCTGACCATCTCTACAATGCCAAGTCCGTCTACCAGACCGTCTCTGCAAAGCCCAGTCTGTCTACCAGACCGTCTCTCCAAAGCCCAGTCCGTCTACCTGACCATTCCTCCAACACCCAGTCTCTCTGACCGTCTCTCCATTGCGCCATCTATTTGACTGTCTCTCCAACCCCCAGTCCGTCTACCAGACCGTCTCTCCAACGCCCAGTCCGTCTAACAGACTGTCTCTCCGAGCCCCCAGTCCATCTACCAGGTCGGCTCTCCAACGCCGAGTCCATCTACCAGACCGTCTCTCCGACCACCCAGTCCGTCTACCAGACCGTCTCTCCAACGCCCAGTCCGTCTACCTGACGGTCTCACCAATGCGCAGACCGTCTCTCCAACGCACAGTCCGTCTACCAGACCTTCTCTCCAATGCCCAGTCCGTCTACCAGACGGTCGGTCCAACTCCAAGTCCTTCTACCAGACCATCTCTCCAACCCCCCAGTCCGTCTATCTGACCGTCCCTCCAACGCCCAGTCTATCTGACCGTCTCTCCAACGCCCAGTCCGTCTACCAGAGCGTCTCTCTAACACCCAGTCGATCAACCTGACCGTCTCTCCGACTCCCCAGTCTGTCTACCAGATCGTCTCTCCGAACCCCCAGTCCATCTATCTGACCGTCCCTCCAATGCCCAGTCTATCTGACCGTCTCTCCAACCCCCAGTCTATTTGGCGATCTCTCCAAACCCCAGTCTATCTGGTCATCTCTCCAACCCCAGTCTATCTGGTCATCTCTCCAACACCTCAATCCGTCTTCCAGACTGTCTCTCCAATGCCCAGTCCGTCCACCTGACCGTCTCACCGACCCGCCCAGTCCGTCTACCAGACAGTCTCTCCAATGCCCCAGTCCGTCTACCAGACAGTCTCTCCAACGCCCTGTCCGTCTACCAGACCATCTCTCCAACGCCCATTCCGTCTGCCTGACCTTCTCTCCAACGCCCAGTCAGTCTGCCTGACCGTCTCTCCAACGCCCAGTCCGTCTACCAGACCATCTCTCCAACGTCCAGTCCGTCTTCCAGACCGTCTCTCCAACGCCCAGCCTATCTGACCGTCTCTCCAATGCCCCGCCTATCTGACTGCCTCTCCAACCTCCAGTACGTCTACCAGACTGTCTCCAACGACCATACGTCTAACTGACCGTCTCTCCAATGCCCTGTCCGTCTACCTGACCGTCTCTCCAACGCCCAGTCCCTCTACCTGACCGTCTCTCCAACGCCCAGTCCAACTCCAGTCCGTCTACCAGAACGTCTCTCCAATGCCCAGTCCGTCTACCAGACCGTCTCTCCAATACCCCAGTCCGTCTACCAGACCATCTCTCCAATGCCCAGTCGGTCTAACAGACCATCTCTCCAACGCCCATTCCATCTACCTGACCGTCTCTCCAACGCCCAGTCCGTCTACCAGACTGTCTCTCCAACGCCCAGTCCGTCTGCCTAACCTTCTCTCCAACGCCCAGTCAGTCTACCAGACCATCTCTCCAACGCCCAGTCCGTCTACCAGACTGTCTCTCCAACGCCCAGTCTATCTGACCGTCTCTCCAATGCCCCGCCTATCTGAATGCCTCTCCAAACCCCCAGTCCGTCTATCTGACCGTCCCTCCAACGCCCAGTCTATCTGACCGTCTCTCCAACGCCCAGTCCATCCACCTGACCGTCTCTCCGACTCCCCAGTCTGTCTACCAGATCGTCTCTCCGACCCCCCAGTCCATCTATCTGACCGTCCCTCCAACGCCCAGTCTATCTGACCGTCTCTCCAACCCCCAGTCTATTTGGCGATCTCTCCAACTCCCAGCCTATCTGGTCATCTCTCCAACCCCCAGTCTATCTGGTCATCTCTCCAAACCCCAATCTGTCTTACAGACTGTCTCTCCAATGCCCAGTCCGTCCACCTGACCGCCTCTCCGATCGCCCCCCCTCCGCAGTCCGTCTACCACACCGTCTCTCCAACTCCCCAGTCCGTCTAACTGACCGTCTTTCCGACACCCCCAGTCCGTCTACCAGACCATCTCTCCGACACCCCCAGTCCGTCTACCAGACCGTGTCTCCGACCCCCCCCAGTCCGTCTACCAAACCGTCCCTCCAACGCCCAGTCTATTTGAACGTCTCTCCAACGCCCAGTCTATCTGACAGTCTCTCCAACGCCCAGTCTATCTGACGGCCTCTCCAACCTCCAGTCCTTCTACCAGACCATCTGTCCAACGCCCAGCCCGTCTACCAGGCTGTCTTTCCAACGCCCAGTCTATCTGACCGTCTCTCCAATGCCCCGCCTATCTGACTGCCTCTCCAACCTCCAGTACGTCTACCAGACTGTCTCTCCAATGACCAGCTCGTCTACCTGACCGTCTCTCCAACGCCCAGTCAGTCTACCTGACCATCTCTCCAATGCCCAATCCGTCTACCTGACCGTCTCTGCAACGCCCAGTCTATCTGACCGTCTCTCCAATGCCCCGTCTATCTGACTGTCTCTCCAACTCCCAGTCCGTCTACCAGACCGTCTCTCCAACGCCCAGTCCATCTACCAAACCGTCTCTCCAACGCCCAGTCCATCTACCAAACCGTCTCTCCATTGCTTCAGTCCGTCTACCAGACAGTCCTTCCAATACCCAGTCTGTCTACCAGACTGTCTCTCCAACGCCCAGCCCGTCTACCGGACCGTCTCTCCAATGCCCTGTCCAACTGACGGTCTCTCCAAGCCCCAGTCCGTCTACCAAACCGTCTCTCCCACGCCCAGTCCATCTACCAAACCGTCTCTCCATTGCTTCAGTCCGTCTACCAGACAGTCCTTCCAATACCCAGTCTGTTTACCAGACTGTCTCTACAACGCCCAGCCCGTCTACCGGACCGTCTCTCCAACCCCCCAGTCTGTCGAACAGACCGTCTCACCAACGCCCAGTCCGTCTACCAGAGGGTCCCTCGAATGCCCAGTCAGTCTGACTGACAGTCTCTCCAACGCCCAGTATATCTGACCGTCTCTCCAATGCCCTGTCTATCTGACTGTCTCTCCAACGACCAGCCTATCTGACTGCCTCTCCAACCTCCAGTACGTCTACGAGACCGTCTCTCCAACGCCCAGTCCGTCTACCTGACAGTCTCTCCAATGCCCTGTCCAACTGACGGTCTCTCCAATGCCCCAGTCCGTCTACCAGACTGTCTCTCCAACGCCCATTCCGTCTGCCTGACCTTCTCTCCAACGCCCAGTCAGTCTGCCTGACCTTCTCTCCAACGCCCAGTCCGTCTACCAGACCATTTCTCCAACACCCAGTCCGTCTCCCAGACCGTCTCTCCAACGCCCAGCCTATCTGACCGTTTCTCCAATGCCCCGCCTATCTGACTGCCTCTCCAACCTCCAGTACGTCTGCCAGACTGTCTCCAACGACCAGTCCGTCTAACTGACCGTCTCTCCAATGCCCTGTCCGTCTACCTGACCGTCTCTCCAACGCCCAGTCCCTCTACCTGACCGTCTCTCCAACGCCCATTTCAACTCCCAGTCCGTCTACCAGAACGTCTCGCCAATGCCCAGTCCGTCTACCTGACCGTCTCTCCAACGCCCAGTTCGTCTACTTGACCGTCTCTCCAATGCCCAGTCCATCTATCTGACCGTCCCTACAACGCCCAGTCTATCTGACCGTCTCTCCAACTCCCAGTCTATCTGGTCATCTCTCCAACCCCGCAATCCGTCTTTCAGACTGTCTCTCTAATGCCCAGTCCGTCCACCTGACCGTCTCTCCGACCCCTCCAGTCCGTCCACCTGACCGTCTCTCCAACCCCCCAGTCCGCCTAACAGACCGTCTATCCGAGCCCCCAGTCCATCTACCAGACCGTCTCACCAACGCCCAGTACGTCGACCAGACTGTCTCTCCAATGCCCCAGTCCGTCCACCAGGCCGTCTCTCCAACCCACCCAGACCGTCTACCTGACTGTCCCTCCAACGCCCAGTCTATCTGAACGTCTCTCCAACGCCCAGTCCGTGTACCAGACCATCTCTCCAACCGCCCAGTCTGTCTATCTGACCGTCTCACCAAAGCCGAGTCCCTCTAACAGACCGTCTCTCCAACGCTCAGTCTATCTGACCATTTCTCCAACACCCAGTCTATCTGGCCATCTCTCCAACGCCCAGTCCGTCTAGCTGACCATCTCTCCAACGCCCAGTCCGTCCACCTGACCGTCTTCCCGACCCTCAGTCCGCCTACCAGACCGTCTCTCCCACCCGCCAGTCCGTCTAACAGACCTACTCTCCGAGCCCCCAGTCCGTCTACTAGACTGTCTCTGCAACCGCCCAATCTGTCCACCTGACCGTCTCTCCAACGCCCAGCCCCTCTACCTGACCGTCTCTCCAACGCCCAGTCCAACTCCAGTCCGTCTACCAGAACGTCTCTCCAATGCCCAGTCCGTCTACCAGACTGTCTCTCCAATACCCCAGTCCGTCTACCAGACTGTCTCTCCAATGCCCAGTCGGTCTAACAGACCATCTCTCCAACGCCCATTCCATCTACCTGACCGTCTCTCCAACGCCCAGTCCGACTGCCTGACCGGCTCTCCAATGCCCAGTCTATCTGACCGTTTCTCCAATGCCCCGTCTATCAGACTGTCTCCCCAATGCCCAGCCTATCTGACCGTCTCTCCAAGGCCCAGACCGTCTACCTGACCGTCCCTCCAACGCCCAGTCTATCTGATCGTCTCTCCAACGCCCAGTCTATCTGACCGTCTCTCCAACGCCCAGTCCGTCTACCAGACTGTCTCTCCAACGCCCAGTCCATCTGCCTGACCTTCTCTCCAACGCCCAGTCAGTCTGCCTGACCGTCTGTACAACGCCCAGTCAGTCTACCAGACCATCTCTCCAACGCCCAGTCCGTCTACCAGACCGTCTCTCCAACGCCCAGTCAGTCTACCAGACCATCTCTCCAACGCCCAGTCCGTCTACCAGACCGTCTCTCCAACGCCCAGTCTATCTGACCGTCTCTCCAATGCCCCGCCTATCTGACCGTCTCTCCAACGCCCAGTCCGTCTACCAGACTGTCTCTCCAACGCCCAGTCCATCTGCCTGACCTTCTCTCCAACGCCCAGTCAGTCTGCCTGACCGTCTGTACAACGCCCAGTCAGTCTACCAGACCATCTCTCCAACGCCCAGTCCGTCTACCAGACCGTCTCTCCAACCTCCAGTCCGTCTACCAGTCTGTCTCTCCAACGCCCAGTCCGTCTGCCTGACCTTCTCTCCAACGCCCAGTCAGTCTGCCTGACCGTCTCTCCAACTCCCAGTCCTTCTATCAGACCATCTCTCCAACGCCCAGTCCGTCTACCAGACCGTCTCTCCAACGCCCAGTCTATCTGACCGTCTCTCCAATGCCCCGCCTATCTGACTGCCTCTCCAACCTCCAGTCCGTCTACCAGTCTGTCTCTCCAACGCCCAGTCCGTCTGCCTGACCTTCTCTCCAACGCCCAGTCAGTCTGCCTGACCGTCTCTCCAACTCCCAGTCCTTCTATCAGACCATCTCTCCAACGCCCAGTCCGTCTACCAGACCGTCTCTCTAACGCCCAGTCCATCTACCTGACCGTCTCTCCGACTCCCCAGTCTGTCTACCAGATCGTATCTCCGACCCCCTAGTCCATCTATCTGACCGTCCCTCCAACGCCCAGTCTATCTGACCGTCTCTCCAACCCCCAGTCTATTTGGCGATCTCTCCAACTCCCAGGCTATCTGGTCATCTCTCCAACCCCCAGTCTATCTGGTTATCTCTCCAAACCCCCAATCTGTCTTCCAGACTGTCTCTCCAATGCCCAGTCCGTCCACCTGACCGCCTCTCCGACCGCCCGCCCCCCGCAGTCCGTCTACCACACCGTCTCTCCACCTCCCCAGTCCGTCTAACAGACCGTTTCTCCGACCCCCCAGTCCGTCTACCAGACCATCTCTCCGACACCCCCAGTCCGTCTACCAGACCGTGTCTCCGACCCCCCTAGTCCGTCTACCAAACCGTCCCTCCAACGCCCAGTCTGTTTTGAACGTCTCTCCAACGCCCAGTCTATCTGACAGTCTCTCCAACGCCCAGTCTATCTGACGGCCTCTCCAACCTCCAGTCCTTCTACCAGACCGTCTGTCCAACGCCCAGTCCGTCTACCAGGCTGTCTCTCCAACGCCCAGTCTATCTGACCGTCTCTCCAATGCCCCGCCTATCTGACTGCCTCTCCAACCTCCAGTACGTCTACCAGACTGTCACTCCATTGACCAGCTCGTCTACCTGACCGTCTCTCCAACGCCCAGTCCGTCCACCTGACCATCTCTCCAATGCCCAATCCGTCTACCTGACCGTCTCTGCAACGCCCAGTCTATCTGACCGTCTCTCCAATGCCCCGTCTATCTGACTGTCTCTCCAACTCCCAGTCCGTCTACCAGACCGTCTCTCCAACGCCCAGTCAATCTACCAAACCGTCTCTCCAACGCCCAGTCCATCTACCAAACCGTCTCTCCATTGCTTCAGTCCGTCTACCAGACAGTCCTTCCAATACCCATCTGTCTACCAGACTGTCTCTCCAACGCCCAGCCCGTCTACCGGACCGTCTCTCCAACCCCTCAGTCTTTCGAACAGACCGTCTCACCAACGCCCAGTCCGTCTACCAGAGGGTCCCTCGAATGCCCAGTCAGTCTGACTGACAGTCTCTCCAACGCCCAGTATATCTGACCGTCTCTCCAATGCCCTGTCTATCTGACTGTCTCTCCAACGACCAGCCTATCTGACTGCCTCTCCAACCTCCAGTACGTCTACGAGACCGTCTCTCCAACGCCCAGTCTGTCTACCAGACCGTCCCTCAAATGCCCAGTCCAACTGACGGTCTCTCCAAGTCCCAGTCCGTCTACCTGACAGTCTCTCCAATGCCCTGTCCAACTGACAGTCTCTCCAATGCCCCAGTCCGTCTACCAGACTGTCTCTCCAACGCCCATTCCGTCTGCCTGACCTTCTCTCCAACGCCCAGTCAGTCTGCCTGACCGTCTCTCCAACGCCCAGTCCGTCTACCAGACCATCCCTCCAACGCCCAGTCCGTCTCCCAGACCATCTCTCCAACGCGCGGCCTATCTGACCGTTTCTCCAATGCCCTGCCTATCTGACTGCCTCTCCAACCTCCAGTACGTCTACCAGACTGTGTCTCCAACGACCAGTCCGTCTAACTGACCGTCTCTCCAATGCCCTGTCTGTCTACCTGGCCGTCTCTCCAACGCCCAGTCCCTCTACCTGACTGTCTCTCCAACACCCAGTCTAACTCCCAGTCCGTCTACCAGAACGTCTCTCCAACGCCCAGTCCGTCTACCTGACAGTCTCTCCAATGCCCTGTCCAACTGACGGTCTCTCCAAGCCCCAGTCCGTCTACCAGACAGTCTCTCCAATGCCCCAGTCCGTCTAACAGACCGTCTCTCCAACGCTGAGCCGGTCTACTGGAACGGCTCTGCAACGCCCAGTCCGTCTACCAGACCGTCTCTCCAACGCTCAGTCTATCTGACCATCTCTCCAACACCCAGTCTATCTGGCCATCTCTCCAACGCCCAGTCCGTCTACCAGACCGCCTCTCCAACGCCCAGTCCGTCTACCTGACCGTCTCTCCAACGTCCAGTCCGTCTACCTGACCGTCTCTCCAATGCCCAGTCCATCTATCTGACCGTCTCTCCAACTCGCAGTCTATCTGACCATCTCTCCAACACCCAGTCTATCTGGCCATCCCTCCAACGCCCAGTCCGTCTACCAGACCGCCTCTCCAACGCCCAGTCCGTCTACCTGACCGTCTCTCCAATGCCCAGTCCATCTATCTGACCGTCTCTCCAACTCGCAGTCTATCTGACCATCTCTCCAACACCCAGTCTATCTGGCCATATCTCCAACGCCCAGTCCGTCTACCAGACCGCCTCTCCAACGCCCAGTCCGTCTACCTGACCGTCTCTCCAACGCCCAGTCCGTCTTCCAGACTGTCTCTCTAATGCCCAGTCCGTCCACCTGACCGTCTCTCCGACCCCTCCAGTCCGTCCACCTGACCGTCTCTCCAACCCCTCACTCCGTCTAACAGCCCGTCTCTCCAACGCCTAGTCCGTCTACCAGACCGTCTCTACAACGCCCAGTCCATCTACAAGACGGCCTCTCCAATGCCCAGTCCGTATACCTGACCGTCTATGCAACGGACAGTCCGTCTACCTGACCGTCTATGCAACGGACAGTCCGTCTACCAGACCGTCTCTCCAACGCGCAGTCCTTCTACCAGACGGTCTCTCTAATGTCCCAGACCGTCTACCCGACCGTCTCTCCAACGCCCAGTCCGTCTACCTGACCGTCTCTCCAACGCCCAGTCCGTCTACCAGACTGTCTCTCCAACACCTAGTCCGTCTACCAGACCGTCTCTCCAACCTCTCATTCCGTCAACCAGACCGGCTCTCCAACGCCTAGTCCGTCTACCAGACCGTCTCTACAACGCCCAGTCCATATACAAGACCGCCTCTCCAATGCCCAGTCCGTCTACCTGACCGTCTATGCAACGCCCAGTCCGTCTACCAGACCGTCTCTCCAACGCGCAGTCCTTCTACCAGACGGTCTCTCCAATGTCCCAGTCCGTCTACCCGACCGTCTCTCCAACGCCCAGTCCGTCTACCTGACCGTCTCTCCAACGCCCAGTCCGTCTACCAGACTGTCTCTCCAACACCTAGTCCGTCTACCAGACCGTCTCTCCAACCTCTCATTCCGTCGACCAGACCGGCTCTCCAACGCCTGGTCCGTCTACCAGACCGTCTCTACAACGCCCAGTCCATATACAAGACCGCCTCTCCAATGCCCAGTCCGTCTACCTGACCGTCTATGCGACGCCCAGTCCGTCTACCAGACCGTCTCTCCAACGCGCAGTCTTTCTACCAGACGGTCTCTCCAATGTCCCAGTCCGTCTACCCGACCGTCTCACCAACGCCCAGTCCGTCTACCTGACCGTCTCTCCAACGCCCAGTCCGTCTACCAGACTGTCTCTCCAACACCTAGTCCGTCTACCGGACCGTCTCTCCAACCTCTCATTCCGACGACCAGACCGGCTCTCCAACGTTCAGTCCGTCTATCTTACTGTCCCTCCAAGGCCCAGTCCGTCTACGAGACCGTCTCTCTAACGCCCTGTCCATCCACCTGACCCTCTCTCCCACTCCCCAGTCCGTCTACCAGACCGTCTCACCGACCCCCCAGTCCATCTATCTGACCGTCCCTCCAACGCCCAGTCTATCTGACCGTCTCTGCAACCCCCAGTCTATCTGGCCCAATCTGTCTTCCAGACTATCTCTCCAATGCCCAGTCCGTCCACCTGACCGTCTCTCCAACCCCTCACTCCGTCTAACAGCCCGTCTCTCCAACGCCTAGTCCGTCTACCAGACCGTCTCTACAACGCCCAGTCCATCTACAAGACGGCCTCTCCAATGCCCAGTCCGTATACCTGACCGTCTATGCAACGGACAGTCCGTCTACCAGACCGTCTCTCCAACGCCCAGTCCTTCTACCAGACGGTCTCTCCAATGTCCCAGTCCGTCTACCTGACCGTCTCTCCAACGTTCAGTCCGTCTACTTGACCGTCTCTCCAACGCCGAGTCCGTCTACCAGACTGTCTCTCCAACGCCCAGCCCGTCTACCGGACCGACTCTCCAACCCCCGAGTCTTTCGAACAGACCGTCTCACCAACGCCCAGTCCGTCTACCAGAGGGTCCCTCGAATGCCCAGTCAGTCTGACTGACAGTCTCTCCAACGCCCAGTCCTTCTACCAGACGGTCTCTCCAATGTCCCAGTCCGTCTACCTGACCGTCTCTCCAACGTTCAGTCCGTCTACTTGACCGTCTCTCCAACGCCCAGTCCGTCTACCAGTCCGTCTCTCCAACGCCCAGTCCGGGTACCAGACAGTCTCTCCAAAGCCCAGTCCGTCTACCGCACTGTCTCTCCAACGCCCCAGTCCGTCCACCAGACTGTCTCTCCAACGCTATGTCCGTCAACCAGACCGTCCCTCCAACGCCCAGTCCGTCTCACCAACGCCCATTTCCGTCTGCCTGACCTTCTCTCCAACGCCTAGTCAGTCTGCCTGACCGTCTCTCCAACGCCCAGTCCGTCTACCAGACCGTCTCTCCAACGCCCAGTCCATCTACCAGACAACCTCTCCAACGCCCAGTCAGTCTACCAGACGGTCTTTCCAACGCCCAGTCTATCTGACCGTCTCTCCAATGCCCCGCCTATCTGACTGCCTCTCCAACCTCTAGTAAGTCTACCAGACTGTCTCTCCAACAACCAGTCCGTCTACCTCACCGTCTCTCCAACGCCCAGTCCGTCTACCAGACTGTCTCTCCAACACCTAGTCCGTCTACCAGACCGTCTCTCCAAAGCCCAGTCCAACTACCAGACCGTCCCTCCAATGCCCAGTCTGTTACCAGACCGTCTCTCCAACCCCCCAATCCGTCTACCAGACCGACTCCCCAACGCCCAGCCGTCTACCTGACCGTCTCTCCAACGCCCAGTCCGTCTACCTCACGGTCTCTCCAATGCCCCGTCTATCTGACTGACTCTCCAACAACCAGTCCGTCAACCAGACATCTCTCCAATGCCCAGTCCGTCTTTCAGACAGTCTCTCCAACGCCCAGTCCGTCTACCTGACCGTCTCTCCAACGCCCAGTCTGTCTATCTTACTGTCCCTCCAAGGCCCAGTCCGTCTACGAGACCGTCTCTCTAACGCCCTGTCCATCCACCTGACCCTCTCTCCCACTCCCCAGTCCGTCTACCAGACCGTCTCACCGACCCCCCAGTCCATCTATCTGACCGTCCCTCCAACGCCCAGTCTATCTGACCGTCTCTGCAACCCCCAGTCTATCTGGCCCAATCCGTCTTCCAGACTGTCTCTCCAATGCCCAGTCCGTCCACCTGACCGTCTCCCCGACACCCCCCCTCAGTCCGTCTACCAGACCGTCTCTCCAACCCCTCACTCCGTCTAACAGCCCGTCTCTCCAACGCCTAGTCCGTCTACCAGACCGTCTCTACAACGCCCAGTCCATCTACAAGACGGCCTCTCCAATGCCCAGTCCGTCTATCTGACCGTCTATGCAACGCCCAGTCCGTCTACCAGACCGTCTCTCCAACGCCCAGTCCTTCTACCAGACGGTCTCTCCAATGTCCCAGTCCGTCTACCTGACCGTCTCTCCAACGCCCAGTCCGTCTACCTGACCGTCTCTCCAACGCCCAGTCCGTCTACCAGACTGTCTCTCCAACACCTAGTCCGTCTACTAGACCGTCTCTCCAACCTCTCATTCCGTCGACCAGACCGGCTCTCCAACGTTCAGTCCGTCTACTTGACCGTCTCTCCAACGCCCAGTCCGTCTACCAGTCCGTCTCTCCAACGCCCAGTCTGGCTACCAGACTGTCTCTCCAAAGCCCAGTCCGTCTACCGGACTGTCTCTCCAACGCCCCAGTCCGTCCACCAGACTGTCTCTCCAACGCTATGTCCGTCAACCAGACCGTCCCTCCAACGCCCAGTCCGTCTCACCAACGTCCATTCCGTCTGCCTGACCTTCTCTCCAACGCCCAGTCTATCTGACCGTCTCTCCAACTCCTAGTCTATCTGGTCATCTCTCCAACCCCGCAATCCGTCTTCCAGACTGTCTCTCTAATGCCCAGTCCGTCCACCTGACCGTCTCTCCGACCCCCCAGACCGTCCACCTGACCTTCTCTCCAACCCCCCAGTCCACCTGACAGATCGTCTATCCGAGCCCCCGGTCCATCTACCAGATCGTCTCACCAACGCCCAGTACGTCGACCAGATTGTCTCTCCAATGCCCCAGTCCGTCTACCTGACCGTCCCTCCAACGCCCAGTCTATCTGATCGTCTCTTCAACGCCCAGTCTATCTGACCGTCTCTCCAACGCCCAGTCTATCTGACCGTCTCTCCAACGCCGACTCCGTCTACCAGACCGTCCCTGCAACGCCCAGTCCATCTACAAGACCGCCTCTCCAATGCCCAGTCCGTC
Organism: Mobula hypostoma; assembly: GCF_963921235.1. Lineage (NCBI taxonomy): Eukaryota > Metazoa > Chordata > Chondrichthyes > Myliobatiformes > Myliobatidae > Mobula > Mobula hypostoma. The sequence goes on along the minus strand of NC_086101.1, from coordinate 109,628,520 downwards.
TACCAGACCGTCTCTCCAACGCCCAGTCCTTCTACCAGACGGTCTCTCCAATGCCCCAGTCCATCTACTAGACCGTCTCTCCAACCCGCCCAGTCCGTCTAACTGACCCTCCCTCCAACGCCCAGTCTATCTGAACGTTTCTCCAAAGCCCAGTCTGTGCGACTGCCTCTTCAACCTCCAGTCCGTCTACCAGACCGTCTCTCCAACGCGCAGTCCATCTACCAGACCGTCCCTCCAATGCCCAGTCCGTTACCAGACCGTCTCTCCAACCCCCCAATCCGTCTACCAGACCGTCTCTGCAACGCCCAGTCCGTCTACCTGAACGTCTCTCCAACGCCCAGTCCGTCTATCTTACTGTCCCTCCAAGGCCCAGTCCGTCTACGAGACCGTCTCTCTAATGCCCTGTCCATCCACCTGACCCTCTCTCCCACTCCCCAGTCCGTCTACCAGACCGTCTCACCGACCCCCCAGTCCATCTATCTGACCGTCCCTCCAACGCCCAGTCTATCTGACCGTCTCTGCAACCCCCAGTCTATCTGGCCCAATCCGTCTTCCAGACTATCTCTCCAATGCCCAGTCCGTCCACCTGACCGTCTCTCCAACCCCTCACTCCGTCTAACAGCACGTCTCTCCAACGCCTAGTCCGTCTACCAGACCGTCTCTGCAACGCCCAGTCCATCTACAAGACCGCCTCTCCAATGCCCAGTCCGTCTAGCTGACTGTCTCTCCAACGCCCAGTCCATCTACCAGACCGTCTCTCCAACGCCCAGTCCTTTTACCAGACGGTCTCTCCAATGCCCCCGTCCATCTACTAGACCGTCTCTCCAACCCGCCCAGTCCGTCTAACTGACCGTCCCTCCAACGCCCAGTCTATCTGAACGTTTCTCCAAAGCCCAGTCTATGCGACTGCCTCTCCAACCTCCAGTCCGTCTACCAGACCGTCTCTCCAACGCCCAGTCCGTCTACCTGACCGTCTCTCCAACGCCCAGTCCGTCTACCTGAACGTCTCTCCAACGCCCAGTCCGTCTATCTTACTGTCCCTTCAAGGTCCAGTCCGTCTACGAGACCGTCTCTCTAACGCCCTGTCCATCCACCTGACCCTCTCTCCCACTCCCCAGTCCGTCTACCAGACCGTCTCACCGACCCCCCAGTCCATCTATCTGACCGTCCCTCCAACGCCCAGTCTATCTGACCGTCTCTGCAACCCCCAGTCTATCTGGCCCAATCCGTCTTCCAGACTGTCTCTCCAATGCCCAGTCCGTCCACCTGACCGTCTCCCCGACACCCCCCCCACCAGTCCGTCTACCAGACCGTCTCTCCAACCCCTCACTCCGTCTAACAGCCCGTCTCTCCAACGCCCAGTCCTTCTACCAGACGGTCTCTCCAATGTCCCAGTCCGTCTACCTGACCGTCTCTCCAACGCCCAGTCAGTCTACCTGACCGTCTCTCCAACGCCCAGTCCGTCTACCAGACTGTCTCTCCAACACCTAGTCCGTCTACCAGACCGTCTCTCCAACCTCTCATTCCGTCGACCAGACCGGCTCTCCAACGTTCAGTCCGTCTACTTGACCGTCTCTCCAACGCCCAGTCCGTCTACCAGTCCGTCTCTCCAACGCCCAGTCCGGCTACCAGACAGTCTCTCCAAAGCCCAGTCCGTCTTTCAGACAGGCTCTCCAACGCCCAGTCCGTCTACCTGACCGTCTCTCCAACGCCCAGTCCGTCTATCTTACTGTCCCTCCAAGGCCCAGTCCGTCTACGAGACCGTCTCTCTAACGCCCTGTCCATCCACCTGACCCTCTCTCCCACTCCCCAGTCCGTCTACCAGACCGTCTCTCCGACCCCCCAGTCCATCTATCTGACCGTCCCTCCAACGCCCAGTCTATCTGACCGTCTCTGCTACCCCCAGTCTATCTGGCCGAATCCGTCTTCCAGACTGTCTCTCCAATGCCCCGTCTATCTGACTGTCTCTCCAACCAACAGTCCGTCCACCAGACAGTGTCTCCAATGCCCAGTCCGTCTACCAGACCGTCTCTCCAATGCCCAGTCCGTTTACCTGACCGTCTCTCCAACGCCCAGTCCATCTACCTGACTGTCTGTCCAACTCCCAGACCGTCTACCAGACCGTCTCTCCAACGCCCCCGTCCTTCACCCAGACCATCTCTCCAACGCCCTGTCCTTCTACCAGACCGTCTCTCCAACGCCCAGTCCTTCTACCAGACCGGCTCTCAAATGCCCAGTTTATCTGAACGTCTCTCCAATGCCCCTTCTATCAGACTGTCTCTCCAACGCCCAGCCTACCAGACCGTCTCTCCAAGGCCCAGTCCGTTTACCTGACCGTCTCTCCAACGCCCAGTCCGTCTACCTGACTGTCTGTCCAACGCCCAGTCCGTCTACCTGACTGTCTGTCCAAAGCCCAGACCGTCTCTCTAACGCACAGTCCATCCACCTGACCATTTCTCCAACCTCCAGTCCGTCTACCTGAACGTTTCTCCAACCCCCCAGTCCGTCTAAATGACCGTCCCTCCAACGCCCAGTCTAACTGAACGTCTCTCCAACGCCCGGTCTATCCGACTGCCTCTCCAAACTACAGTCCGTCTACCAGACCGGCTCTCCAATGCCCAGTCTATCTGACCGTCTCTCCAACCCCCAGTCCATCCCACCAGACCGTATCATCACCAACGCACAGTCCGTCTACCAGACTGTCTCTCCAACACCCCCAGACCGTCTAACTGACCGTTCCTCGAACGCCCAGTCTATCTGAAGGTCTCTTCAACACCCAGTCTATCTGACGGTCTCTCCAACGCCCAGTATATCTGACCGTCTCTCCAACGCCCAGTCCGTCTACCAGACCGTCTCTCCAACACCCAGTCCGTTTACCTGACCGTCTCTCCAACGCCCAGTCCGTCTACCTGACTGTCGGTCCAACGCCCAGACCGTCTACCAGCCCGCTCTCTAACGCCCAGTCCATCCACCTGACCATCTCTCCAACCTCCAGTCCGTCTACCAGACCGTTTCTCCAACCCCCCAGTCCGTCTAAATGACCGTCCCTCCAACGCCCAGTCTAACTGAACGTCTCTCCAACGCCCGGTCTATCCGACTGCCTCTCCAAACTCCAGTCCGTCTACCATGCCGGCTCTCCAATGCCCAGTCTATCTGACCGTCTCTCCAATGCACCGTCTATTTGACTGTCTCTCCAACCCCCAGTCCATCTACCAGACCGTATCACCAACGCCCAGTCCGTCTACCAAACTGTCTCTCCAACACCCCCAGACCGTCTAACTGACCGTTCCTCGAACGCCCAGTCTATCTGAACGTCTCTTCAACGCCCAGTATATCTGACCGTCTCTCCAACGCCCAGTCGGTCTACCAGACTGTCTCTGCAACGCCCAGTCCATCCACCAGATCGTCTCTTCGACTCCCCAGTCCGTCTACCACACGATCTCTCCGACCCCCCAGTCCGTCTACCAGACCGTCTCTCTAAGCGACCAGTCTGTCTATCTGACCTTCTCACCAAGGCCGAGTCCGTCTACCAGACTGTCTCTGCAACGCCCGGTCTGTCTACCAGACCGTCTCTCCAACGCCCAGTCTATCTGACCATCTCTCCAACCCCCAGTCTATCTGGCCATCTCTCCAACACCCCAATCCGTTCCAGACTGTCTCTCCAACGCCTAGTCCGTCCACCTGACCGTCATTCCGACCCCAAGTCCACCTACCAGACCGTCTCTCCAACCCGCCAGTCCGCCTAACAGACCTACTCTCCGAGCCCCCAGTCCGTCTAGTAGACTGTCTCTCCAACCGCCAAATCTGTCTATCTGAACGTCTCACCAATGCCGAGTCCGTCTACCAGACCGTCGCTCCAACGCCCTGTCCGTCTGCGAGACCGTCTCTCCAACGCCCTGTCCGTCTACCAGACCGTCTCTCCAACCCGCCCAGTCCGTCTAACTGACCGTCCCTCCAACGCCGAGTCTATCTGAACGTCGCTCTAACGCCCAGTCTATCCGACAGTCTTTCCAACGCCCAGTCTATCGGACTGCCTCTCCAACCTCCAGTCCGTCTACCAGACCGTTTCTCCAATGCCCAGTCCAACTACCAGACCGTCCCTCCAATACCTATTCCGATACCAGACCATCTCTCCAAACCCCCAATCCGTCGACCAGACCGTCTCTCCAACGCCCAGTCCGTCTACCAGACCGTCTCTCCAACGCCCAGTCCGTCTACCTCACGGTCTCTCCAATGCCCCGTCTATCTGACTGTCTCTCCAACCACCAGTCCGTCCACCAGACAGTGTCTCCAATGCCCAGTCCGTCTACCAGACCGTCTCTCCAATGCCCAGTCCGTTTACCTGACCGTCTCTCCAACGCCCAGTCCATCTACCTGACTGTCTGTCCAACGCCCAGACCGTCTACCAGACCGTCGCTCCAACGCACTGTCCGTCTGCGAGACCGTCTCTCCAACGCCCTGTCCGTCTACCAGACCGTCTCTCCAACCCGCCCAGTCCGTCTAACTGACCGTCCCTCCAACGCCGAGTCTATCTGAACGTCGCTCTAACGCCCAGTCTATCCGACAGTCTTTCCAACGCCCAGTCTATCGGACTGCCTCTCCAACCTCCAGTCCATCTACCAGACCGTTTCTCCAATGCCCAGTCCAACTACCAGACCGTCCCTCCAATACCTATTCCGATACCAGACCATCTCTCCAAACCCCCAATCCGTCGACCAGACCGTCTCTCCAACGCCCAGTCCGTCTACCAGACCGTCTCTCCAACGCCCAGTCCGTCTACCTCACGGTCTCTCCAATGCCCCGTCTATCTGACTGTCTCTCCAACCACCAGTCCGTCCACCAGACAGTGTCTCCAATGCCCAGTCCGTCTACCAGACCGTCTCTCCAATGCCCAGTCCGTTTACCTGACCGTCTCTCCAACGCCCAGTCCATCTACCTGACTGTCTGTCCAACGCCCAGACCGTCTACCAGACCGTCTCTCCAACGCCCCCGTCCGTCAACCAGACCATCTCTCCAACGCCCTGTCCTTCTACCAGACCGTCTCTCCAACGCCCAGCCCTTCTACCAGACCGGCTCTCAAATGCCCAGTTTATCTGAACGTCTCTCCAATGCCCCGTCTATCAGACTGTCTCTCCAACGCCCAGCCTATCTGACCGTCTCTCTAAGGCCCAGTCCGTCTACCAGACCTTCTCTCCAACGCCCAGTCCGTCTACCAGACCGTCTCTCTAACGCCCAGTCCATCCACCTGACCATCTCTCCAACCTCCAGTCCGTCTACCAGACCGTCTCTCCAACCCCCTAGTCCGTCTAACAGACCGTCTCTCCGAGCCCCCAGTCCGACAACCAGACAATCTCTCCAGCCGCCCAGTCTGTCTATCTGGCCATCTCTCCAACGCCGAGTCAGTCTACCAGAACGTCTCTGCAACGTCCAGTCCGTTTACCTGACCGTCTCTCCAACGCCCAGTCCGTCTACCTGACTGTCTGTCCAACGCCCAGCCCGTCTACCAGACCGTCTCTCTAATGCCCCGTCAACCCAGCTGACCATCTCTCCAACCTCCAGTCCGTCTACCAGACCTTCTCTCCAACCCCCCAGTCCGTCTAACAGACCGTCTCTCCGAGCCCCCAGTCCGACTACCAGACAATCTCTCCAGCCGCCCAGTCTGTCTATCTGACCATCTCCCCAACGCCGAGTCCGTCTACCAGACCGTCTCTGCAACGCCAAGTCCATCAACAAGACCGCCTCTCCAACGCCCAGTCCGTCTACCTGACCGTCTCTGCAACGCCCAATCCATCTACCAGACCGTCTCTTCAACGCCCAGTCCTTCTACCAGACTGTCACTCCAATGCCCCAGTCCGTCTAACCGACCGTCTCTCCAACCCGCCTAGTCTATCTAAACGTCTCTCCAACGCCCAGTCTATCGGATTGCCTCTCCAACGCCCAGTCCGTCTACCAGACCGTCTCCGCAACGCGCAGTCCGTCTACCAGAACGTCTCTTCAACGCCCAGTCCTTCTACCAGACGGTCACTCCAATGGCCCAGTCCGTCTAACCGACTGTCTCTTCAACCCGCCTAGTCCATCAAACTGACCGTCCCTCCAACGCCCAGTCTAACTGCACGTCTCTACAACGCCCAGTCTATCTGACTGCCTCTACAACCTCCAGTGCGTCTACCAGACTGTCTCTCCAACGCCCAGCCTATTTGACCGTCTCTCCAAGGCCAATTCCGTCTACCAGACCGTCTCTCCAACCCGCCCAGTCCGTCTAAGTGACCGTCCCTCCAACGCCCAGTCTATCTAAACGTCTCTCCAACGCCCAGACTATCGTCCAATCTCTCCAACGCCCAGTCTATCGGACTGCCTCTCCAACGCCCAGTCCGTCTACCAGACCGTCTCCGCAACGCCCAGTCCGTCTACCTCACGGTCTCTCCAATGCCCCGTCTATCTGACTGTCTCTCCAATAACCAGTCCGTCCACCAGACAATGTCTCCAATGCCCAGTCCGTCTACCAGACCGTCGCTCCAACGTCCAGTCCGTTTACCTGACCGTCTCTCCAACGCCCATTCCGTCTACCTGACTGTCTGTCCAACGCCCAGACCGTCTACCAGACCGTCTCTCCGAGCCGCCAGTCCGACTACCAGACAATCTCTCCAGCCGCCCAGTCTGTCTATCTGACCATCTCCCCAACGCCGAATCCGTCTACCAGACCGTCTCTGCAAGGCCAACTCCATCTACAAGACCGCCTCTCCAACCCGCCCAGTCCGTCTAACTGACCGTCCCTCCAATGCCCTGTCTATCTGAACATCTCTCCAACGCCCAGTCTATCTGACAGTCTCTCCAACGCCCAGTCTATCTAACTGCCTCTCCAACCTCCAGTCCGTCTACCAGACCGTCTCTCCAATGCCCAGTCCGAATACCAGACCGCCCCTCCAACGCCCAGTCTATCTGAACGTCTCTCCAACGCCCAGTCTACCAGACCGTCTCTCCAATGCCCAGTCCGACTACCAGACCGTCCCTCCAATGCCCAGTCCGTTACCAGACCGTCTCTCCAAACCCCAATCCGTCGACCAGACCAACTCTCCAAAGCCCTGTCCGTCTACCAGACCGTCTCCCCATCGCCCAGTCCGTCTACCTGGCTGTCTCTCCAATGCCCCGTCTATCTGACTGTCTCTCCAACCACCAGTCCGTCCAGCAGACAGTCTCTCCAATGCCCAGTCCGTCTTTCAGACCGTCTCTCCAACGCCCAGTCCGTCTACCTGACCGTCTCTCCAACGCCCAGTCCGTCTACATGACGGTTTCTCCAAGGCCCAGTCCGTCTACCAGACCGTCTCTTTAACGCCCAATCCATCCACCTGACCGTCTCTCTGACTCCCCAGTCCGTCTACCAGACCGTCTCTCCGACACCCCAGTCCATCTACCTGACCGTCCCTCCAACGTCCAGTCTATCTGACCGTCTCTCCAACCCCCAGTCTATTTGGCCATCTCTCCAACCCCCAGTCTATCTGGTCATCCCCCCAACCCCCCGATCCGTCTTCCAGACTGTCTCTCCAATGCCCAGTCCGTCCAGCTGACCGTCTCCCCGACCACCCCCCCCCAGTCCGTCTAACAGACCGTCTCTCCGAGCCCCCAGTTCGACTACCAGACAATCTCTCCGACCGCCCAGTCTGTCTATCTGACCGTCTCTCCAACGCCCAGTCCGTCTACCTGACATTGTCGCCAATGCCCCAGTCCGTCTACATGACCGTCTCTCCAACGCCCAGTCCGTCTACTTGACCGTCTGTCCAACGCCCAGTCCGTCTACCAGACTGTTTCCCCAACACCCAGTCCGTCTACCAGACTGTCTCTCCAACCCCTCATTCCGTCGACCAGACAGGCTCTCCAACGCCCACTCCGTCTACCAGACGGTCTCTCCAACGCCTAGTCCGACTAACTGTCCGTCTCTCCAACGCCCAGTCCGTCTACCAGACTGCCTCTCCAACACCCAGTCCGTCTACCTGACCGTCTCTCCAAAGCCCAGTCCGTCTACCTGACCGTCGCTCCAAAGCAAAGTCCGTCTAGCTGACCGTCTCTCCAATGCCCCGTCCATCTGACGGTCACTCCAACACCTAGTTCGACTACCAGAAAGTCTCTCCAAAGCCCAGTCCGTCTACCGGACTGTCTCTCCAACGCCCCCGTCCGTCAACCAGACCGTCTCTCCAACGTCCTGTCCTTCTACCAGACCGTCTCTCCAACGCCCATTCCGTCTACCGGAACTTCTCTCCAACGCCCAGTCAGTCTCCCTGACCGTCTCTCCAACGCCCAGTCTATCTGACCGTCTCTCCAATGCCCCGTCTATCTGACTGCCTCTCCCACCTCCAGTACGTCTAGCAGACTGTCTCCCCAACGACCAGTCCGTCTAACTGACCGTCTCTCCAACGCCCAGTCCGTCTACCTGACTGTCTCTCCAACGCCCAGTCCGTCTACCTGACGGTCTCTGCAACGCCCAGTCTATCTGACCGTCTCTCCAATGCCCGGTCCATCTGACTGTCTCTCCAACTCCCAGTCCGTCTACCATACCGTCTCTCCATTGCTTCAGTCCGTCTACCAGACAGTCCTTCCAATACCCAGTCCGTCTACCAGACGGTCTCTCAAACGCCCAGCCCGTCTACCAGACCGTCTCTCCAACCACCCAGTCCGTCGACCAGACCGTCGCACCAACGCTCTGTCCGTCTACCAGACTGTCTCTCCAACGCCCAATCCGTGTACCTGACCGTCTCCCCAACGCCCAATCCGTCTACCAGACTGTCTCTCCAACACCCCCAGACCGTCTATCTGACCGTTTCTCCAATACCCCGTCTATCAGACTGTCTCTCCAACGCCCAGCCTATCTGACCGTAGCTCCAAGGCCAAGTCCGTCTACCAGACCGTCTCTCCAACGCCCAGCCCGTCTACCAGACAGTCTCTCCAACCACCCAGTCCGTCGACCAGACCGTCGCACCAACGCTCTGTCCGTCTACCAGACTGTCCGTCTACCAGACTGTCTCTCCAACGCCCAATCCGTCTACCTCATCGTCTCTCCAATGCCCCGTCTATCTGTCGGTCTCTCCAACCCCCAGTCCGTCTACCAGACTGTCTCTTCAACACCCCCAGAACGTCTAACTGACCGTCTCTCCAATGCCCCGTCTATCAGACTGTCTCTCCAACGCCCAGCCTATCTGACCGTATCTAAAAGGCCCAGTCCGTTTACCAGACCGTCTCTCCAACCACCCAGTCCGTCGACCAGACCGTCGCACCAACGCTCTGTCCATCTACCTGACAGTCTCTCCAATGCGCCGTCTATCGGTCGGTCTCCCCAACCCCCAGTCCGTCTACCAGACAGTCGCTCAAATGCCCAGTCCGTCTACCGGACAGTCTCACCAACGCCCTGGTCCGTCCAGCAGACTGTCTCCCCAACCCTCTGACCGTCAATCAGACCGTCTCTCCAACGCCCAGTCCGTCTCACCAACGCCCATTCCGTCTGCCTGTCCTTCTCTCCAACGCCTAGTCAACCTGCCTGACCGTCTCTCTAACGCGCAGTCCGTCTACCAGACGGTCTCTCCAACGCTCAGTCTATCTGACCGTCTCTCCAATGTCCCGCCTATCTGACAGCCTCTCCAACCTCTAGTACGTCTACCAGACTGTCTCTCCAACATCCAGGCCGTCTCCCAGACCGTCTCTCCAACCCTCCAGAGAGTCTAACAGACCGTCTCTCCGAGCCCCCAGTCCGACTACCAGACAACCTCTTCAGCAGCCCAGTCTGTCTATCTGACCATCTCTCCAACGCCGAGTCCGTCTCCCAGACCGTCTTTGCAACGCCAAGTCCATCTACAAGACCGCCTCTCCAACGCCCAGTCCGTCTACCTGACCGTTTCTGCAACGCCCAATCCGTCTACCAGAACGTCTCTCCAACGCCCAGTCCTTCTACCAGACCGGCTCTCCAATGCCCCGTCTATCAGACTGTCTCTCCAACGCCCAGCCTATCTGACCGTCTCTCCAAAGCCCAGTCCGTTTACCTGACCATCTCTCCAACGCCCAGTCCGTCTACCCGACTGTCTGTCCAACGCCCAGACCGTCTACCAGACCGTCTCTCTAACGCCCAGTCCATCCCCCTGACCATCTCTCCAACCTCCAGTCCGTCGAACAGACCGTCTCTCCAACCCCCCAGTCCGTCTAACAGACCGTCTCTCCGAGCCCCCAGTCCGACAACCAGACAATCTCTCCAGCCGCCCAGTCTGTCTATCTGACCATCTCTCCAACGTCGAGTCCGTCTACCAGAACGTCTGTGCAACGTCCAGTCCATTTACCTGACCGTCTCTCTAACGCCCAGTCCGTCTACCTGACTGTCTGTCCAACGCCCAGACCGTCTACAAGACCGTCTCTCTAACGCCCAGTCCATCCACCTGACCATCTCTCCAACCTCCAGTCCGTCTACCAGACCTTCTCTCCAACCCCCCAGTCCGTCTAACAGACCGTCTCTCCGAGCCCCCAGTCCGACTACCAGACAATCTCTCCAGCCGCCCAGTCTGTCTATCTGACCATCTCCCCAACGCCGAGTCCGTCTACCAGACCGTCTCTGCAAGGCCAAGTCCATCAACAAGACCGCCTCTCCAACGCGCAGTCCGTCTACCTGACCGTCTCTGCAACGCCCAATCCGTCTACCAGACCGTCTCTTCAACGCCCAGCCCGTCTACCAGACCGTCTCTCCAACCACCCAGTCCGTCGACCAGACCGTCGCACCAACGCTCTGTCCGTCTACCAGACTGTCTCTCCAACGCCCAATCCGTGTACCTGACCGTCTCTCCAACGCCCAATCCGTCTACCTCACCGTCTCTCCAATGCCCCGTCTATCTGTCGGTCTCTCCAACCCCCAGTCCGTCTACCAGACTGTCTCTTCAACACCCCCAGAACGTCTAACTGACCGTCTCTCCAATGCCCCGTCTATCAGACTGTCTCTCCAACGCCCAGCCTATCTGACCGTCTCTCCAACTCCCAGACCGTCGCACCAACGCTCTGTCCGTCTACCAGACTGTCTCTCCAACGCCCAATCCGTGTACCTGACCGTCTCTTCAACGTCCAGTTCGTCCACCTGACCGTCTCTCCAATGCGCCGTCTATCGGTCGGTCTCCCCAATCCCCAGTCCGTCAACCAGACAGTCGCTCAAATGCCCAGTCCGTCTACCGGACAGTCTCACCAACGCCCCGGTCCGTCCAGCAGACTGTCTCCCCAACCCTCTGTCCGTCAATCAGACCGTCTCTCCAACGCCCAGTCCGTCTCACCAACGCCCATTCCGTCTGCCTGACCTTCTCTCCAACGCCTAGTCAACCCGCCTGACCGTCTCTCTAACGCGCAGTCCGTCTACCAGACGGTCTCTCCAACGCTCAGTCTATCTGACCGTCTCTCCAATGTCCCGCCTATCTGACAGCCTCTCCAACCTCTACTACGTCTACCAGACTGTTTCTCCAACAACCAGTCCGTCTACCGGACAGCCTGTCCAATACCCAGTCCGTCTCCCAGACCGTCTCTCCAACCCTCCAGACCGTCTAACAGACCGTCTCTCGGAGCCCCCAGTCCGACTGCCAGACAACTTCTCCAGCAGCCCAGTCTGTCTATCTGACCATTTCTCCAACGCCGAGTCCGTCTACCAGACCGTCTTTGCAACGCCAAGTCCATCTACAAGACCGCCTCTCCAACGCCCAGTCCGTCTACCTGTCCGTCTCTGCAACGCCCAATCCGTCCAGCAGACTGCCTCTCCAACACCCAGCCCGTCTACCTGACCGTCTCTCCAAAGCCCAGTCCGTCTAGCTGACCGTCTCTCCAACGCCCCGACTATCTGACGGTCTCTCCAACACCTAGTTCGACTACCAGAAAGTCTCTCCAAAGCCCAGTCCGTCTACCGGACTGTCTCTCCAACGCCCCCGTCCGTCAACCAGACCGTCTCTCCAACGCCCTGTCCTTCTACCAAACGGTCTCTCCAACGCCCAGTCCTTCTACCAGACCGGCTCTCAAATGCCCAGTTTATCTGAACGTCTCTCCAATGCCCCGTCTATCAGACTGTCTCTCCAACGCCCAGCCTATCTGACGGTCTCTCCAACACCTAGTTCGACTACCAGAAAGTCTCTCCAAAGCCCAGTCCGTCTACCGGACTGTCTCTCCAACGCCCCCGTCCGTCAACCAGACCGTCTCTCCAACGCCCTGTCCTTCTACCAAACGGTCTCTCCAACGCCCAGTCCGTCTACCTGACTGTCTGTCCAACGCCCAGACCGTCTAACAGACCGTCTCTCTAACGCCCAGTCCATCCACCTGACCATCTCTCCAACCTCCAGTCCGTCTACCAGACCTTCTCTCCAAACCCCCAGTCCGTCTAACAGACCGTCTCTCCGAGCCCCCAGTCCGACTACCAGACAATCTCTCCAGCCGCCCAGTCTGTCTATCTGACCATCTCCCCAACGCCAAGTCCGTCTACCAGACCGTCTCTGCAACGCCAAGTCCATCAACAAGACCGCCTCTCCAACGCGCAGTCCGTCTACCTGACCGTCTCTACAACGCCCAATCCGTCTACCAGATCGTCTCTTCAACGCCCAGTCCTTCTACCAGACGGTCACTCCAATGTCCCAGTCCGTCTAACCGACCGTCTCTCCAACCTGCCTAGTCCATCTAACTGACCGTCCCTCCAACGCCCAGTCTAACTGAACGTCTCTCCAACGCCCAGTCTATCTGACTGCCTCTACAACCTCCAGGGCGTCTACCAGACTGTCTCTCCAACGCCCAGCCTATTTGACCGTCTCTCCAAGGCCCATTCCGTCTACCAGACCGTCTCTCCAACGCCCCGTCCGTCTACCAGTCTGTCTCTCCAACGCCAGGTCTTTCTGACCGTCTCTCCAATGCACCGTCTATCTGACTGTCTCTCCAACCCCCAGTCCGTCAGCCAGACCGTCTCACCAACGCCCTGTCCGTCTACCAGACGGTTTCCCCAACGCCCAGTCTGTCTATCAGACTGTCTCTCCAAACCCCCAGACCGTCTAACTGACCGTCCCTCCAACGCCCAGTCTATCTGAACGTCTCTTCAACGCCCAGTCTATCTGACCGTCTCTCCAACGCCCAGTCTATCTGGCCGTCTCTCCAACGTCCAGTCCGTCTACCAGACTGTCTCTGCAACGCCCAGTCCATCCACCAGATCGTCTCTGCGACTCCCCAGTCCGTCTACCAGACGATCTCTCCGACCCCCGAGTCCGTCTACCAGGCCGATTCTCTAACCGGCCAGTCTGTCTATCTGACCGTCTCACCAATGCCGAGTCCGTCTACCAGAACGTCGCTCCAACGCCCGGTCCGTCTACCAGACCGTCTCTCCAAAGCCCAGTCTATCTGACCATCTCTCCAACCCCCAGTCTATCTGGCCATCTCTCCAACCGCCCAATCCGTCTTCCAGACTGTCTCTCCAACGGCCAGTCCGTCCACCTGACCGTCATTCCGACACTCAGTCCGCCTACCAGACCGTCTCTCCAACCCGCCAGTCCGCCTAACAGACCTACTCTCCGATCCTCCAGTCCGTCTACTAGACTGTCTCTCCAACCGCAATATCTGTCTATCTGACCGTCTCTACAATGCCAAGTCCGTCTACCAGACCCTCTCTCCAACGCCCTGTCCGTCTGCCAGACCGTCTCTCCAACGCCCTATCGGTCTACCAGACCGTCTCTCCAACCCGCCCAGTCTGTCTAACTGACCGTCCCTCCAAAGCCCAGTGTATCTGAACGTCATTCCAACGCCCAGACTATCGTACAGTCTCTCCAACGCCCAGTCTATCGGACTGCCTCTGCAACCTCCAGTCCGTCTACCAGACCGTTTCTCCAATGCCCAGTCCAACTAACAAACCGTCCCTCCAATGCCCATTCCGTTACCAGACCGTCTCTCCAACCCCTCAATCCGTCGACCAGACCGTCTCTGCATCGCCCAGTCCGTCTACCAGACCGTCTCTGCAACGCCAAGTCCGTCTACAAGACCGCCTCTCCAACGCCCAGTCCGTCTACCTGACCGTCTCTGCAACACCCAATCCGTCTACCAGACTGCCTCTCCAACACCCAGCCCGTCTACCTGACCGTCTCTCCAAAGCCCAGTCCATCTACCTGAACGTCGCTCCAAAGCAAAGTCCGTCTAGCTGACCGTCTCTCCAATGCCCCGACTATCTGACAGTCTCTCCAACACCTAGTTCGACTACCAGAAAGTCTCTCCAAAGTCCAGTCCGTCTACCGGACTGTCTCTCCAACGCCCCCGTCCGTCAACCAGACCGTCTCTCCAACGCCCTGTCCTTCTACCAGACGGTCTCTCCAACGCCCAGTCCTTCTACCAGACCGGCTCTCAAATGCCCAGTTTATCTGAACGTCTCTCCAATGCCCCGTCTATCAGACTGTCTCTCCAACGCCCAGCCTATCTGACCGTCTCTCCAAGGCCCAGTCCGTCTACCAGACCTACTCTCCAACGCCCAGTCCGTCTACCAGACCGTCTCTCCAACGCCCAGTCCGTTTACCTGACCGTCTCTCCAACGCCCAGTCCGTCTACCTGACTGTCTGTCCAACGCCCAGACCGTCTACCAGACCGTCTCTCTAACGCCCAGTCCATCCACCTGACCATCTCTCCAACATTCAGTCCGTCTACCAGACCGTCTCTCCAACCCCCCAGTCCGTCTAACAGACCGTCTCTCCGAGCCCCCAGTCCGACAACCAGACAATCTCTCCAGCCGCCCAGTCTGTCTATCTGACCATCTCTCCAACGCCGAGTCCGTATACCAGAACGTCTCTGCAACGTCCAGACCGTTTACCTGACCGTCTCTCCAACGCCCAGTCCGTCTACCTGACTGTCTGTCCAACGCCCAGACCGTCTACCAGACCGTCTCTCTAACGCCCAGTCCATCCACCTGACCATCTCTCCAACCTCCAGTCCGTGTACCAGACCTTCTCTCCAACCCCCCAGTCCGTCTAACAGACCGTCTCTCCGAGCCCCCAGTCCGACTACCAGACAATCTCTCCAGCCGCCCAGTCTGTCTATCTGACCATCTCCCCAACGCCGAGTCCGTCTACCAGACCGTCTCTGCAACGCCAAGTCCATCAACAAGACCGCCTCTCCAACGCCCAGTCCGTCTACCTGACCGTCTCTGCAACGCCCAATCCGTCTACCAGACGGTCACTCCAATGCCCCAATCCGTCTAACCGACCGTCTCTCCAACCCGCCTAGTCCATCTAACTGACCGTCCCTCCAACGCCCAGTCTAACTGAACGTCTCTCCAACGCCCAGTCTATCTGACTGCCTCTGCAACCTCCAGTGCGTCTACCAGACTGTCTCTCCAACGCCCAGCCTATTTGACCGTCTCTCCAAGGCCCATTCCGTCTACCAGACCGTCTCTCCAACGCCCCGTCCGTCTACCAGTCTGTCTCTCCAACACCAGGTCTTTCTGACCGTCTCTCCAATGCACCGTCTATCTGACTGTCTCTCCAACCCCCAGTCCGTCTGCCAGACCGTCTCACCAACGCCCAGTCCGTCTACCAGACGGTTTCCCCAACGCCCAGTCTGTCTATCAGACTGTCTCTCCAAACCCCCAGACCGTCTAACTGACCGTCGCTCCAACGCCCAGTCTATCTGAACGTCTCTTCAACGCCAAGTCTATCTGACCGTCTCTCCAACGCCCAGTCTATCTGACCGTATCTCCAACACCCAGTCCGTCTACCAGACTGTCTCTGCAACGCCCAGTCCATCCACCAGATCGTCTCTGCGACTACCCAGTCCGTCTACCAGACGATCTCTCCGACCCCCGAGTCCGTCTACCAGGCCGACTCTCTAACCGGCCAGTCTGTCTACATGGCCGTCTCACCAATGCCGAGTCCGTCTACCAGAACGTCGCTCCAACGCCGAGCCGGTCTACCAGACCGTCTCTGCAACGCCCGGTCCGTCTACCAGACCGTCTGTCCAACGCCCAGTCTATCTGACCATCTCTCCAACCCCCAGTCTATCTGGCCATCTCTCCAACCGCCCAATCCGTCTTCCAGACTGTCTCTCCAACGGCCAGTCCGTCCACCTGACCGTCATTCCAACACTCAGTCCGCCTACCAGACCGTCTCTCCAACCCGCCAGTCCGCCTGACAGACTTACTCTCCGATCCCCCAGTCCGTCTACTAGACTGTCTCTCCAACCGCAATATCTGTCTATCTGACCGTCTCTACAATGCCAAGTCCGTCTACCAGACCCTCTCTCCAACGCCCTGTCCGTCTGCCAGACCGTCTCTCCAACGCCCTATCCGTCTACCAGACCGTCTCTCCAACCCGCCCAGTCCGTCTAACTGACCGTCCCTCCAACGCCCAGTCTATCTGAACGTCTCTCCAACGCCCAGACTATCGTACAGTCTCTCCAACGCCCAGTCTATCGGACTGCCTCTCCAACTTCCAGTCCGTCTACCAGACCGTTTCTCCAATGCCCAGTCCAACTAACAAACCGTCCCTCCAATGCCCATTCCGTTACCAGACCGTCTCTCCAACCCGCCAATCCGTGGACCAGACCGTCTCTCCAACGCCCAGTCCGTCTACCGGACCGTCTCTGCAACGCCCAGTCCGTCTACCTCACGGTCTCTCCAATGCCCCGTCTATCTGACTGTCTCTCCAATAACCAGTCCGTCCACCAGACAGTGTCTCCAATGCCCAGTCCTTCTACCAGACCGTCTCTCCGACGTCCAGTCCGTTTACCTGACAGTCTCTCCAACGCCCATTCCGTCTACCTGACTGTCTGTCCAACCCCCAGACCGTCTACCAGACCGTCTCTTCAACGCCCAGTCCTTCTACCAAACGGTCACTCCAATGCCCCAATCCGTCTAACCGACCGTCTCTCCAACTCGCCCAGTCCATCGAACTGCCCGTCCCTCCAACGCCCAGTCTATCTGAACGTCTCTTCAATGCCCAGTCTATCTGACCGTCTCTCCAACGCCCAGTCTATCTGACCGTCTCTCCAACGCCCAGTCCGTCTACCAGACTGTCTCTGCAACGCCCAGTCCATCCACCAGATCGACTCTGCGACTCCCCAGTCCGTCTACCAGACGATCTCTCCGACCCCCCAGTCCGTCTACCAGACCGTCTCTCCAACTGGCCAGTCTGTCTATCTGACCGTCTCACCAATGCCCCGACTATCTGACGGTCTCTCCAACACCTAGTTCGACTACCAGAAAGTCTCTCCAAAGTCCAGTCCGTCTACCGGACTGTCTCTCCAACGCCCCCGTCCGTCAACCAGACCGTCTCTCCAACGCCCTGTCCTTCTACCAGACGGTCTCTCCAACGCCCAGTCCTTCTACCAGACCGGCTCTCAAATGCCCAGTTTATCTGAACGTCTCTCCAATGCCCCGTCTATCAGACTGTCTCTCCAACGCCCAGCCTATCTGACCGTCTCTCCAAGGCCCAGTCCGTCTACCAGACCTACTCTCCAACGCCCAGTCCGTCTACCAGACCGTCTCTCCAACGCCCAGTCCGTTTACCTGACCGTCTCTCCAACGCCCAGTCCGTCTACCTGACTGTCTGTCCAACGCCCAGACCGTCTACCAGACCGTCTCTCTAACGCCCAGTCCATCCACCTGACCATCTCTCCAACATTCAGTCCGTCTACCAGACCGTCTCTCCAACCCCCCAGTCCGTCTAACAGACCGTCTCTCCGAGCCCCCAGTCCGACAACCAGACAATCTCTCCAGCCGCCCAGTCTGTCTATCTGACCATCTCTCCAACGCCGAGTCCGTATACCAGAACGTCTCTGCAACGTCCAGACCGTTTACCTGACCGTCTCTCCAACGCCCAGTCCGTCTACCTGACTGTCTGTCCAACGCCCAGACCGTCTACCAGACCGTCTCTCTAACGCCCAGTCCATCCACCTGACCATCTCTCCAACCTCCAGTCCGTCTACCAGACCTTCTCTCCAACCCCCCAGTCCGTCTAACAGACTGTCTCTCCGAGCCCCCAGTCCGACTACCAGACAATCTCTCCAGCCGCCCAGTCTGTCTATCTGACCATCTCCCCAACGCCGAGTCCGTCTACCAGACCGTCTCTGCAACGCCAAGTCCATCAACAAGACCGCCTCTCCAACGCGCAGTCCGTCTACCTGACCGTCTCTGCAACGCCCAATCCGTCTACCAGACGGTCACTCCAATGCCCCAATCCGTCTAACCGACCGTCTCTCCAACCCGCCTAGTCCATCTAACTGACCGTCCCTCCAACGCCCAGTCTAACTGAACGTCTCTCCAACGCCCAGTCTATCTGACTGCCTCTGCAACCTCCAGTGCGTCTACCAGACTGTCTCTCCAACGCCCAGCCTATTTGACCGTCTCTCCAAGGCCCATTCCGTCTACCAGACCGTCTCTCCAACGCCCCGTCCGTCTACCAGTCTGTCTCTCCAACACCAGGTCTTTCTGACCGTCTGTCCAATGCACCGTCTATCTGACTGTCTCTCCAACCCCCAGTCCGTCTGCCAGACCGTCTCACCAACGCCCAGTCCGTCTACCAGACGGTTTCCCCAACGCCCAGTCTGTCTATCAGACTGTCTCTCCAAACCCCCAGACCGTCCAACTGACCGTCGCTCCAACGCCCAGTCTACCAGACCGTCTCTTCAACGCCCCGTCCGTCTACCAGTCTGTCTCTCCAACACCAGGTCTTTCTGACCGTCTGTCCAATGCACCGTCTATCTGACTGTCTCTCCAACCCCCAGTCCGTCTGCCAGACCGTCTCACCAACGCCCAGTCCGTCTACCAGACGGTTTCCCCAACGCCCAGTCTGTCTATCAGACTGTCTCTCCAAACCCCCAGACCGTCCAACTGACCGTCGCTCCAACGCCCAGTCTATCTGAACGTCTCTTCAACGCCCAGTCTATCTGACCGTCTCTCCAACGCCCAGTCTATCTGACCGTATCTCCAACGCCCAGTCCGTCTACCAGACTGTCTCTGCAACGCCCAGTCCATCCACCAGATCGTCTCTGCGACTACCCAGTCCGTCTACCAGACGATCTCTCCGACCCCCGAGTCCGTCTACCAGGCCGACTCTCTAACCGGCCAGTCTGTCTACATGACCGTCTCACCAATGCCGAGTCCGTCTACCAGAACGTCGCTCCAACGCCGAGCCGGTCTACCAGACCGTCTCTGCAACGCCCGGTCCGTCTACCAGACCGTCTGTCCAACGCCCAGTCTATCTGACCATCTCTCCAACCCCCAGTCTATCTGGCCATCTCTCCAACCGCCCAATCCGTCTTCCAGACTGTCTCTCCAACGGCCAGTCCGTCCACCTGACCGTCATTCCGACACTCAGTCCGCCTACCAGACCGTCTCTCCAACCCGCCAGTCCGCCTGACAGACTTACTCTCCGATCCCCCAGTCCGTCTACTAGACTGTCTCTCCAACCGCAATATCTGTCTATCTGACCGTCTCTACAATGCCAAGTCCGTCTACCAGACCCTCTCTCCAACGCCCTGTCCGTCTGCCAGACCGTCTCTCCAACGCCCTATCCGTCTACCAGACCGTCTCTCCAACCCGCCCAGTCCGTCTAACTGACCGTCCCTCCAACGCCCAGTCTATCTGAACGTCTCTCCAACGCCCAGACTATCGTACAGTCTCTCCAACGCCCAGTCTATCGGACTGCCTCTCCAACTTCCAGTCCGTCTACCAGACCGTTTCTCCAATGCCCAGTCCAACTAACAAACCGTCCCTCCAATGCCCATTCCGTTACCAGACCGTCTCTCCAACCCGCCAATCCGTGGACCAGACCGTCTCTCCAACGCCCAGTCCGTCTACCGGACCGTCTCTGCAACGCCCAGTCCGTCTACCTCACGGTCTCTCCAATGCCCCGTCTATCTGACTGTCTCTCCAATAACCAGTCCGTCCACCAGACAGTGTCTCCAATGCCCAGTCCTTCTACCAGACCGTCTCTCCGACGTCCAGTCCGTTTACCTGACAGTCTCTCCAACGCCCATTCCGTCTACCTGACTGTCTGTCCAACGCCCAGACCGTCTACCAGACCGTCTCTTCAACGCCCAGTCCTTCTACCAAACGGTCACTCCAATGCCCCAATCCGTCTAACCGACCGTCTCTCCAACTCGCCCAGTCCATCGAACTGACCGTCCCTCCAACGCCCAGTCTATCTGAACGTCTCTTCAATGCCCAGTCTATCTGACCGTCTCTCCAACGCCCAGTCTACCTGACCGTCTCTGCAACGCCCAATCCGTCTTCCAGACCGCCTCTTCAACGCCCAGTCCTTCTACCAGACGGTCACTCCAATGCCCCAGTCCGTCTAACCGACCGTCACTCCAACCCGCCAAGTCCATCTAAATGACCGTCCCTCCAACGCCCAGTCTATCTGAACGTCTCTTCAATGCCCAGTCTATCTGACCGTCTCTCCAACGCCCAGTCTATCTGACCGTCTCTCCAACGCCCAGTCCGTCTACCAGACTGTCTCTGCAACGCCCAGTCCATCCACCAGATCGACTCCGCGATTCCCCAGTCCGTCTACCAGACGATCTCTCCGACCCCCCAGTCCGTCTACCAGACCGTCTCTCCAACTGGCCAGTCTGTCTATCTGACCGTCTCACCAATGCCGAGTCCGTCTACCAGACCGTCGCTCCAACGCCGAGCCGGTCTACCAGACCGTCTCTGCAACGCCCGGTCCGTCTACCAGACCGTCTCTACAACGCCCAGTCCATCGAACTGACCGGCCCTCTAACGCCCAGTCTATCTGAACATCTCTCCAACCCCCAGTCTATCTGGCCATCTCTCCAACCCCCAATCCGTCTTCCAAACTGTCACTCCAAAGCCCAGTCCGTCCACCTGACCGTCATTCCCACACTCAGTCCGACTACCGGACCGTCTCTCCAACCCCCAGTCCATCTAACAGACCATCTCTCCAACGCCCAGTCCGTCTACCAGGCCGTTTCTCCAACGCCGAGTCCGTCTGCCAGACCGTCTCTCCGAGCCCACAGTCCGACTACCAGACAAAATCTCCAGCCGCCCAGTCTGTCTATCTGACCATCTAACCAACGCCGTGTCCGTCTACCAGACCGTCTCTGCAAGGCCAAGTCCATCTACAAGACCGCCTCTCCAACGCCCAGTCCGTCTACCTGACCGTCTCTGCAACGCCCAATCCGTCTACCAGACCGCCTCTTCAACGCCCAGTCCTTCTACCAGACGGTCACTCCAATGCCACAGTCCGTCTAACCGACCGTCACTCCAACCCGCCCAGTCCATCTTAAATGACCGTCCCTCCAACGCCCAGTCTAACTGAACGTCTCTCCAACGCCCAGTCTATCCGACTGCCTCTCCAACCTCCAGTCCGTCTACCAGACCGGCTCTCCAATGCCCAGTCTATCTGACCGTCTCTCCAATGCACCGTCTATCTGACTGTCTCTCCAACCCCCAGTCCATCTACCAGACCGTATCACCAACGCCCAGTCCGTCTACCAGGCTGTATCTCCAACACCCCCATACCGTCTAACACCGTTCCTCGAACGCCCAGTCTATCTGAACGTCTCTTCAACGCCCAGTCTATCTGACGGTCTCTCCAACGCCCAGTATATCTGACCGTCTCTCCAACGCCCAGTCCGTCTACCAGACTGTCTCTGCAACGCCCAGTCCAGCCACCAGATCGTCTCTGCGACTCCCCAGTCCGTCTACCACACGATCTCTCCGACCCCCCAGTCCGTCTACCAGACCGTCTCTCTAACCGGCCAGTCTGTCTATCTGACTGTCTCACCAATGCCGAGTCCGTCTACCAGACCGTCTCTGCAACGCCCGGTCTGTCTACCAGAGCGTCTCTCCAACGCCCAGTCTATCTGACCATCTCTCCAACCCCCAGTCTATCTGGCCATCTCTCCAACACCCCAATCCGTTCCAGACTGTCTCTCCAACGCCTAGTCCGTCCACCTGACCGTCATTCCGACCCTCAGTCCACCTACCAGACCGTCTCTCCAACCCGCCAGTCCGCTGAACAGACCTAGTCTCCGAGCCCCCAGTCCGTCTAGGCGACTGTCTCGCCAACCGCCAAATCTGTCTATCTGAACGTCTCACCAATGCCGAGTCCGTCTACCAGACCGTCGCTCCAACGCCCTGTCCGTCTGCGAAACCGTCTCTCCAACGCCCTGTCCGTCTACCAGACTGTCTCTCCAACCCGCCCAGTCCGTCTAACTGACCGTCCCTCCAACGCCGAGTCTATCAGAACGTCACTCCAACGCCCAGTCTATCCGACAGTCTCTCCAACGCCCAGTCTATCGGGCTGCCTCTCCAACGCCCAGTCCGTCTACCCGACCGTCTCTCCAACGCCCAATCCGTCTACCTCACGGTCTCTCCAATGCCCCGTCTATCTGACTGTCTCTCCAACCAACAGTCCGTCCACCAGACAGTGTCTCCAATGCCCAGTCCGTCTACCAGACCGTCTCTCCAATGCCCAGTCCGTTTACCTGACCGTCTCTCCAACGCCCAGTCCATCTACCTGACTGTCTGTCCAACTCCCAGACCGTCTACCAGACCGTCTCTCCAACGCCCCCGTCCTTCAACCAGACCATCTCTCCAACGCCCTGTCGTTCTACCAGACCGTCTCTCCAACGCCCAGTCCTTCTACCAGACCGGCTCTCAAATGCCCAGTTTATCTGAACGTCTCTCCAATGCCCCGTCTATCAGACTGTCTCTCCAACGCCCAGCCTACCAGACCGTCTCTCCAAGGCCCAGTCCGTTTACCTGACCGTCTCTCCAACGCCCAGTCCGTCTACCTGACTGTCTGTCCAACGCCCAGTCCGTCTACCTGACTGTCTGTCCAAAGCCCAGACCGTCTACAAGACCGTCTCTCTAACGCCCAGTCCATCCACCTGACCATTTCTCCAACCTCCAGTCCGTCTACCTGACCGTTTCTCCAAACCCCAGTCCGTCTAAATGACCGTCCCTCCAACGCCCAGTCTAACTGAACGTCTCTCCAACGCCCGGTCTATCCGACTGCCTCTCCAAACTCCAGTCCGTCTACCAGACCGGCTCTCCAATGCCCAGTCTATCTGACCGTCTCTCCAACCCCCAGTCCATCTACCAGACCGTATCATCACCAACGCACAGTCCGTCTACCAGGCTGTCTCTCCAACACCCCCAGACCGTCTAACTGACCGTTCCTCGAACGCCCAGTCTATCTGAACGTCTCTTCAACGCCCAGTCTATCTGACCGTCTCTCCAACGCCCAGTACGTCTACCAGACCTTCTCTCCAACGCCCAGTCCGTCTACCAGACCGTCTCTCCAACACCCAGTCCGTTTACCTGACCGTCTCTCCAACGCCCAGTCCGTCTACCTGACTGTCTGTCCAACGCCCAGACCGTCTACCAGACCGTCTCTCTAACGCCCAGTCCATCCACCTGACCATCTCTCCAACCTCCAGTCCGTCTACCAGACCGTTTCTCCAACCCCCCAGTCCGTCTAAATGACCGTCCCTCCAACGCCCAGTCTAACTGAACGTCTCTCAAACGCCCGGTCTATCCGACTGCCTCTCCAACCTCCAGTCCGTCTACCAGGCCGGCTCTCCAATGCCCAGTCTATCTGACCGTCTCTCCAATGCACCATCTATTTGACTGTCTCTCCAACCCCCAGTCCATCTACCAGACCGTATCACCAACGCCCAGTCCGTCTACCAAACTGTCTCTCCAACACCCCCAGACCGTCTAACTGACCGTTCCTCGAACGCCCAGTCTATCTGAACGTCTCTTCAACGCCCAGTCTATCTGACGGTCTCTCCAACGCCCACTATATCTGACCGTCTCTCCAACGCCCAGTCCGTCTACCAGACTGTCGCTGCAACGCCCAGTCCATCCACCAGATCGTCTCTTCAACTCCCCAGTCCGTCTACCACACGATCTCTCCGACCACCGAGTCCGTCTACCAGACCGTCTCTCTAACCGACCAGTCTGTCTATCTGACCTTCTCACCAAGGCCGAGTCCGTCTACCAGACTGTCTCTGCAACGCCCGGTCTGTCAACCAGACCGTCTCTCCAACGCCCAGTCTATCTGACCATCTCTCCAACCCCCAGTCTATCTGGCCATCTCTCCAACACCCCAATCCGTTCCAGACTGCCTCTCCAACGCCTAGTCCGTCCACCTGACCGTCATTCCGACCCCAAGTCCACCTACCAGACCGTCTCTCCAACCCGCCAGTCCGCCTAACAGACCTACTCTCCGAGCCCCCAGTCCGTCTAGTAGACTGTCTCTCCAACCGCCAAATCTGTCTATCTGAACGTCTCACCAATGCCGAGTCCGTCTACCAGACCGTCGCTCCAACGCCCTGTCCGTCTGCGAGACCGTCTCTCCAACGCCCTGTCCGTCTACCAGACCGTCTCTCCAACCCGCCCAGTCCGTCTAACTGACCGTCCCTCCAACGCCGAGTCTATCTGAACGTCGCTCTAACGCCCAGTCTATCCGACAGTCTTTCCAACGCCCAGTCTATCAGACTGCCTCTCCAACCTCCAGTCCGTCTACCAGACCGTTTCTCCAATGCCCAGTCCAACTACCAGACCGTCCCTCCAATACCTATTCCGATACCAGACCATCTCTCCAAACCCCCAATCCGTCGACCAGACCGTCTCTCCAACGCCCAGTCCGTCTACCTCACGGTCTCTCCAATGCCCCGTCTATCTGACTGTCTCTCCAACCACCAGTCCGTCCACCAGACCATCTCTCCAAACCCCCAATCCGTCGACCAGACCGTCTCTCCAACGCCCAGTCCGTCTACCAGACCGTCTCTCCAACGCCCAGTCCGTCTACCTCACGGTCTCTCCAATGCCCCGTCTATCTGACTGTCTCTCCAACCACCAGTCCGTCCACCAGACCATCTCTCCAAACCCCCAATCCGTCGACCAGACCGTCTCTCCAACGCCCAGTCCGTCTACCAGACCGTCTCTCCAATGCCCAGTCCGTTTACCTGACCGTCGCTCCAACGCCCAGTCCATCTACCTGACTGTCTGTCCAACGCCCAGACCGTCTACCAGACCGTCGCTCCAACGCACTGTCCGTCTGCGAGACCGTCTCTCCAACGCCCTGTCCGTCTACCAGACCGTCTCTCCAACCCGCCCAGTCCGTCTAACTGACCGTCCCTCCAACGCCGAGTCTATCTGAACGTCGCTCTAACGCCCAGTCTATCCGACAGTCTTTCCAACGCCCAGTCTATCGGACTGCCTCTCCAAACTCCAGTCCGTCTACCAGACCGTTTCTCCAATGCCCAGTCCAACTACCAGACCGTCCCTCCAATACCTATTCCGATACCAGACCATCTCTCCAAACCCCCAATCCGTCGACCAGACCGTCTCTCCAACGCCCAGTCCGTCTACCAGACCGTCTCTCCAACACCCAGTCCGTCTACCTCACGGTCTCTCCAATGCCCCGTCTATCTGACTGTCCCTCCAACCACCAGTCCGTCCACCAGACAGTGTCTCCAATGCCCAGTCCGTCTACCAGACCGTCTCTCCAATGCCCAGTCCGTTTACCTGACCGTCTCTCCAACGCCCAGTCCATCTACCTGACTGTCTGTCCAACGCCCAGACCGTCTACCAGACCGTCTCTCCAACGCCCCCGTCCGTCAACCAGACCATCTCTCCAACGCCCTGTCCTTCTACCAGACCGTCTCTCCAACGCCCAGCCCTTCTACCAGACCGGCTCTCAAATGCCCAGTTTATCTGAACGTCTCTCCAATGCCCCGTCTATCAGACTGTCTCTCCAACGCCCAGCCTATCTGACCGTCTCTCTAAGGCCCAGTCCGTCTACCAGACCTTCTCTCCAACGCCCAGTCCGTCTACCAGACCGTCTCTCTAACGCCCAGTCCATCCACCTGACCATCTCTCCAACCTCCAGTCCGTCTACCAGACCGTCTCTCCAACCCCCTAGTCCGTCTAACAGACCGTCTCTCCGAGCCCCCAGTCCGACAACCAGACAATCTCTCCAGCCGCCCAGTCTGTCTATCTGGCCATCTCTCCAACGCCGAGTCAGTCTACCAGAACGTCTCTGCAACGTCCAGTCCGTTTACCTGACTGTCTCTCCAACGCCCAGTCCGTCTACCTGACTGTCTGTCCAACGCCCAGACCGTCTACCAGACCGTCTCTCTAACGCCCCGTCAATCCACCTGACCATCTCTCCAACCTCCAGTCCGTCTACCAGACCTTCTCTCCAACCCCCCAGTCCGTCTAACAGACCGTCTCTCCGAGCCCCCAGTCCGACTACCAGACAATCTCTCCAGCCGCCCAGTCTGTCTATCTGACCATCTCCCCAACGCCGAGTCCGTCTACCAGACCGTCTCTGCAACGCCAAGTCCATCAACAAGACCGCCTCTCCAACGCCCAGTCCGTCTACCTGACCGTCTCTGCAACGCCCAATCCATCTACCAGACCGTCTCTTCAACGCCCAGTACTTCTACCAGACGGTCACTCCAATGCCCCAGTCCGTCTAACCGACCGTCTCTCCAACCCGCCTAGTCTATCTAAACGTCTCTCCAACGCCCAGTCTATCGGATTGCCTCTCCAACGCCCAGTCCGTCTACCAGACCGTCTCCGCAACGCGCAGTCCGTCTACCAGAACGTCTCTTCAACGCCCAGTCCTTCTACCAGACGGTCACTCCAATGGCCCAGTCCGTCTAACCGACTGTCTCTCCAACCCGCCTAGTCCATCAAACTGACCGTCCCTCCAACGCCCAGTCTAACTGCACGTCTCTACAACGCCCAGTCTATCTGACTGCCTCTACAACCTCCAGTGCGTCTACCAGACTGTCTCTCTAACGCCCAGTCTATCTAAACGTCTCTCCAACGCCCAGACTATCGTCCAATCTCTCCAACGCCCAGTCTATCGGACTGCCTCTCCAACGCCCAGTCCGTCTACCAGACCGTCTCCGCAACGCCCAGTCCGTCTACCTCACGGTCTCTCCAATGCCCCGTCTATCTGACTGTCTCTCCAATAACCAGTCCGTCCACCAGACAATGTCTCCAATGCCCAGTCCGTCTACCAGACCGTCGCTCCAACGTCCAGTCCGATTACCTGACCGTCTCTCCAACGCCCATTCCGTCTACCTGACTGTCTGTCCAACGCCCAGACCGTCTACCAGACCGTCTCTCCGAGCCGCCAGTCCGACTACCAGACAATCTCTCCAGCCGCCCAGTCTGTCTATCTGACCATCTCCCCAACGCCGAATCCGTCTACCAGACCGTCTCTGCAAGGCCAACTCCATCTACAAGACCGCCTCTCCAACGCCCAGTCCGTCTACCTGACCGTCTCTGCAACGCCCAATCCGTCTACCAGAACGTCTCTTCAACGCCCAGTCCTTCTACCAGACGGTTACTCCAATGGCCCAGTCCGTCTAACCGACTGTCTCTCCAACTCGCCCAGTCCATCGAACTGACCGTCCATCCAACGCCCAGTCTATCTGAACGTCTCTTCAATGCCCAGTCTATCTGACCGTCTCTCCAACGCCCAGTCTATCTGACCGTCTCTCCAACGCCCAGTCCGTCTACCAGACTGTCTCTGCAACGCCCAGTCCATCCACCAGATCGACTCTGCGACTCCCCAGTCCGTCTACCAGACGATCTCTCCGACCCCCCAGTCCGTCTACCAGACCGTCTCTCTAACCGGCCAGTCTGTCTATCTGACCGTCTCACCAATGCGGAGTCCGTCTACCAGACCGTCGCTCCAACGCCGAGCCGGTCTACCAGACCGTCTCTGCAACGCCCGGTCCGTCTACCAGACCATCTCTCCAACGCCCAGTCTATCCGACTGCCTCTCCAACCTCCAGTCCGTCTACCAGACCGGCTCTCCAATGCCCAGTCTATCTGACCGTCTCTCCAATGCACCGTCTATCTGACTGTCTCTCCAACCCCCAGTCCGTCTACCAGACCGTATCACCAACGCCCAGTCCGTCTACCAGACTGTCTCTCCAACACCCCCAGACCGTCTAACTGACCGTTCCTCGAACGCCCAGTCTATCTGAACGTCTCTTCACCGCCCAGTCTATCTGACGGTCTCTCCAACGCCCAGTATATCTGACCGTCTCTCCAACGCCCAGTCCGTCTACCAGACTGTCTCTGCAACGCCCAGTCCATCCACCAGATCGTCTCTGCGACTCCCCAGTCCGTCTACCAGACGATCTCTCCGAACCCCCAGTCCGTCTACCAGACCGTCTCTCTAACCGACCAGTCTGTCTAACTGACCGTCTCACCAATGCCGAGTCCGTCTACCAGACCGTCTCTGCAACGCCCGGTCTGTCTACCAGACCGTCTCTCCAACGCCCAGTCTATCTGACCATCTCTCTAAACCCCAGTCTATCTGGCCATCTCTCCAACACCCCAATCCGTTCCAGACTGTCTCTCCAACGCCTAGTCCGTCCACCTGACCGTCATTCCGACCCTCAGTCCACCTACCAGACCGTCTCTCCAACCCGCCAGTCCGCCTAACAGACCTACTCTCCGTGCCTCCAGTCCGTCAAGTAGACTGTCTCTCCAACCGCCAAATCTGTCTATCTGAACGTCTCACCAATGCCGAGTCCGTCTACAAGACCGTCGCTCCAACGCCCTGTCCGTCTGCGAGACCGTCTCTCCAACGCCCTGTCCGTCTACCAGACCGTCTCTCCAACCCGCCCAGTCCGTCTAACTGACCGTCCCTCCAACGCCGAATCTATCTGAACGTCGCTCCAACGCCCAGTCTATCCGACAGTCTCTCCAACGCCAAGTCTATCAGACTGCCTCTCCAACCTCCAGTCCGTCTACCAGACCGTTTGTCCAATGCCCAGTCCAACTACCAGACCGTCCCTCCAATGCCTATTCCGATACCAGACCGTCTCTCCAAACCCCCAATCCGTCGACCAGACCGTTTCTCCAACGCCCAGTCCGTCTACCAGACCGTCTCTCCAACGCCCAGTCCGTCTACCTCACGGACTCTCCAATGCCCCGTCTATCTGACTGTCTCTCCAACCACCAGTCCGTCCACCAGACAGTGTCTCCAATGCCCAGTCCGTCTACCAGACCGTCTCTCCAACGCCCAGTTCGTTTACCTGACCGTCTCTCCAACGCCCAGTCCATCTACCTGACTGTCTGTCCAACGCCAAGACCGTCTCTCTAACGCCCAGTCCATCCACCTGACCATCTCTCCACCCCCCCAGTCCGTCTAACACACCGCCTCTCCGAGCCCCCAGTCCGACTATCAGATAATCTCTCCAGCCGCCCAGTCTGCCTATCTGACTATCTCTCCAACGCCGAGTCCGTCTACCAGACCTTCTCTCCAACCCCCCAGTCCGTCTAACAGACCGTCTCTCCGAGCCCCCAGTCCGACTACCAGACAATCTCTCCAGCCGCCCAGTCTGCCTATCTGACTATCTCTCCAACGCCGAGTCCGTCTACCAGACCGTCTCTGCAACGTCCAGTCCGTTGACCTGACCGTCTCTCCAACGCCCAGTCCGTCTACCTGACTGTATGTCCAACGCCCAGACCGTCTACCAGACCGTCTCTCTAACGCCCAGTCCATCCAGCTGACCATCTCTCCAACCTCCAGTCCGTCTACCAGATCTTCTCTCCAACCCCCCAGTCCGTCTAACAGACCGTCTCTCCGAGCCCCCAGCCCGACTACCAGACAATCTCTCCAGCCGCCCAGTCTGTCTATCTGACCATCTCCCCAACGCCGAGTCCGACTACCAGACCGTCTCTGCAAGGCCAAGTTCATCAACAAGACCGCCTCTCCAACGCCCAGTCCGTCTACCTGACCGTCTCTGCAACGCCCAATCCGTCTTCCAGACCGTCTCTTCAACGCCCAGTCCTTCTACCAGACGGTCACCCCAATGCCCCAGTCCGTCTAACCGCCCGTCTCTCTAGCCCGCCCAGTCCATCTAACTGACCGTCCCTTCAACGCCCAGTCTAACTGAACGTCTCTCCAACGCCCAGTCTATCTGACTGCCTCTCCAACCTCCAGTCTGTCTAGCAGACCGGCTCTCCAATGCCCAGTGTATCTGACCGTCTCTCCAATGCCCCGTCTATCCGACTGTCTCTCCAACGCCCAGCCTATCTGACCGTCTCTCCAAGGCCCAGTCCGTCTACCAGACCGTCTCTCCAACGCCCAGTCCGTCGACCAGACTGTCTCTCCAACGCCAGGTCTTTCTGACCGTCTCTCCAATGCACCGTCTATCTGACTGTCTCTCCAACCCCCAGTTCGTCTACCAGTCGGTCTCCCCAACGCCCAGTCCGTCTACCAGACTGTCTCTCCAACCCCCCCCCCCAGACCGTTTAACTGACCGTCCCTCCAACGCTCAGTCTATCTGACCATCTCTGCATTGCGCCGTCTATTTGACTGTCTCTCCAACCCCCAATCCGTCTACCAGACCGTCTCTCCAACGCCCAGTCCGTCTACCAGACTGTCTCTCCAACGCCAGGTCTTTCTGACCGTCTCTCCAATGCACCGTCTATCTGACTGTCTCTCCAACCCCCAGTCCGTCTATCAGTCGGTCTCCCCAACGCCCAGTCCGTCTACCAGACTGTCTCTCCAACCCCCCCAGACCGTTTAACTGACCGTCCCTCCAACGCTCAGTCTATCTGACCATCTCTGCATTGCGCCGTCTATTTGACTGTCTCTCCAACCCCCAGTCCATCTATCTGACTGTCTCTCCAACCCCCAGTTCGTCTACCAGTCGGTCTCCCCAACGCCCAGTCCGTCTACCAGACTGTCTCTCCAACCCCCCCAGACCGTTTAACTGACCGTCCCTCCAACGCTCAGTCTATCTGACCATCTCTGCATTGCGCCGTCTATTTGACTGTCTCTCCAACCCCCAGTCCATCTATCAGACCGTCTCTCCAACGCCCAGTCCGTCTAACAGACCGTCTCTCCGAGCCCCCAGTCCGTCTACCAGGCCGTCTCTCCAACGCAGAGTCCATCTACCAGACAGTGTCTCCGAACCCCGAGACCGTCTACCACACCATCTCGCCAACGGGCAGTCCGTCTACCAGACCGTCTCTCCAACGCCCAGTCAGTCTTGCAGACGGTCGCTCCAACTCCCAGTCCGTCTACCAGACGGTCTCTCCAATGCCCCAGTCCGTCGACCAGACCATCTCTCCAACCCCGCAGCCCATCTATCTGACCGCTCCTCCAACGTCCAGTCTATCTGAACATCTCTCAAAAGCCCAGTCTATCTGAACGTCTCTCCAACGCCCACCCTATCTGATCCTTTCTCCAACGCCCAGTCTATCTGACCGTCTCTCCAACGCCCAGTCCGTCTACCAGAACGTCTCTCTAACGCCCAGTCCATCCACCTGACCGTCTCTCCGACTCCACAGTCCATCCACCTGACCGTCTCTCCAACACCGAGTCCGTCTACCAGACCGTCTCTGCAACGCCCAGTCCATCTACAAGACCGCCTCTCCAACGCCCAGTCCGTTTACCTGTCCGTCTCTGCAACGCCCAGTCCGTCTACCAGACCGTCTCTCCACCGCCCAGTCCTTCTACCAGACGGTCTCTCCAATGGCCCAGTCCGTCTAACAGACCGTCTCTCCGAGCCCCCAGTCCGACTACCAGACAATCTCTCCAGCCGCCCAGTCTGTCTATCTGACAATCTCCCCTACGCCGAGTCCGTCTACCAGACCGTCTCTGCAACGCCAAGTCCATCAACAAGACTGCCTCTCCAACGCGCAGTCCGTCTACCTGACCGTCTCTGCAACGCCCAATCCATCTACCAGACCGTCTCTTCAACGCCCAGTCCTTCTACCAGACGGTCACTCCAATGGCCCAGTCCGTCTAACCGACTGTCTCTCCAACCCGCCTAGTCCATCAAACTGACCGTCCCTCCAACGCCCAGTCTAACTGCACGTCTCTACAACGCCCAGTCTATCTGACTGCCTCTACAACCTCCAGTGCGTCTACCAGACTGTCTCTCCAACGCCCAGCCTATTTGACCGTCTCTCCAAGGCCAATTCCGTCTACCAGACCGTCTCTCCAACCCGCCCAGTCCGTCTAAGTGACCGTCCCTCCAACGCCCAGTCTATCTAAACGTCTCTCCAACGCCCAGACTATCGTCCAATCTCTCCAACGCCAAGTCTATCGGACTGCCTCTCCAACGCCCAGTCCGTCTACCAGACCGTCTCCGCAACGCCCAGTCCGTCTACCTCACGGTCTCTCCAATGCCCCGTCTATCTGACTGTCTCTCCAATAACCAGTCCGTCCACCAGACAGTGTCTCCAATGCCCAGTCCGTCTACCAGACCGTCTCTCCAACGCCCAGTCCGTTTACCTGACCGTCTCTCCAACGCCCAGTCCATCTACCTGACTGTCTGTCCAACGCCCAGACCGTCTCTCTAACGCCCAGTCCAACCACCTGACCATCTCTCCAACCCCCCAGTCCGTCTAACAGACCGCCTCTCCGAGCCCCCAGTCCGACTATCAGATAATCTCTCCAGCCGCCCAGTCTGTCTATTTGACCATCTCTCCAACGCCGAGTCCGTCTACCAGACCATCTCTCCAACCCCCCAGTCCGTCTAACAGACCGTCTCTCCGAGCCCCCAGTCCGACTACCAGACAATCTCTCCAGCCGCCCAGTCTGCCTATCTGACTATCTCTCCAACGCCGAGTCCGTCTACCAGACCGTCTCTGCAACGTCCAGTCCGTTTACCTGACCGTCTCTCCAACGCCCAGTCCGTCTACCTGACTGTATGTCCAACGCCCAGACCGTCTACCAGACCGTCTCTCTAACGCCCAGTCCATGCACCTGACCATCTCTCCAACCTCCAGTCCGTCTACCAGATCTTCTCTCCAAACCCCCAGTCCGTCTAACAGACCGTCTCTCCGAGCCCCCAGTCCGACTACCAGACAATCTCTCCAGCCGCCCAGTCTGTCTATCTGACCATCTCCCCAACGCCGAGTCCGACTACCAGACCGTCTCTGCAAGGCCAAGTCCATCAACAAGACCGCCTCTCCAACGCCCAGTCCGTCTACCTGACCGTCTCTGCAACGCCCAATCCGTCTTCCAGACCGTCTCTTCAACGCCCAGTCCTTCTACCAGACGGTCACCCCAATGCCCCAGTCCGTCTAACCGCCCGTCTCTCCAGCCCGCCCAGTCCATCTAACTGACCGTCCCTTCAACGCCCAGTCTAACTGAACGTCTCTCCAACGCCCAGTCTATCTGACTGCCTCTCCAACCTCTAGTCTGTCTAGCAGACCGGCTCTCTAATGCCCAGTCTATCTGACCGTCTCTCCAATGCCCCGTCTATCCGACTGTCTCTCCAACGCCCAGTCTATCTGATCGTCTCTCCAAGGTCCAGTCCGTCTACCAGACCGTTTCCCAACGCCCAGTCCGTCTACCAGACTGTCTCTCCAACGCCAGGTCTTTCTGACCGTCTCTCCAATGCACCGTCTATCTGACTGTCTCTCCAACCCCCAGTTCGTCTACCAGTCGGTCTCCCCAACGCCCAGTCCGTCTCCCAGACTGTCTCTCCAACCCCCCCAGACCGGTTAACTGACCGTCCCTCCAACGCTCAGTCTATCTGACCATCTCTGCATTGCGCCGTCTATTTGACTGTCTCTCCAACCCCCAGTCCATCTATCAGACCGTCTCTCCAACGCCCAGTCCGTCTAACAGACCGTCTCTCCGAGCCCCAGTCCGTCTACCAGGCCGTCTCTCCAACGCAGAGTCCATCTACCAGACAGTGACTCCGAACCCCGAGACCGTCTACCACACCGTCTCGCCAACGGGCAGTCCGTCTACCAGACCGTCTCTCCAACGCCCAGTCCGTCTTGCAGACGGTCGCTCCAACTCCCAGTCCGTCTACTTGACGGTCTCTCCAATGCCCCAGTCCGTCGACCAGACCATCACTCCAACCCCGCAGCCCGTCTATCTGACCGCCCCTCCAACGTCCAGTCGATCTGAACATCTCTCAAAAGCCCAGTCTATTTGAACGTCTCTCCAACGCCCAGCCTATCTGATCCTTTCTCCAACGCCCAGTCTATCTGACCGTCTGTCCAACGCCCAGTCCGTCTACCAGAACGTCTCTCTAACGCCCAGTCCATCCACCTGACCGTCTCTCCGACTCCACAGTCCATCCACCTGACCGTCTCTCCAACACCGAGTCCGTCTACCAGACCGTCTCTGCAACGCCCAGTCCATCTACAAGACCGCCTCTCCAACGCCCACTCCGTTTACCTGTCCGTCTCTGCAACGCCCAGTCCGTCTACCAGACCGTCTCTCCACCGCCCAGTCCTTCTACCAGACGGTCTCTCCAATGGCCCAGTCGGTCTACCAGACCGTCTCTCCAACCCGCCCAGTCCGTCTAACTGACCGCCCCTCCAACGCCCAGTCTATCTGAACGTCTCTCCAACGCCCAGTCTACCAGACCGTCTCTCCAATGCCCAGTCCGACTACCAGACCGTCCCTCCAATGCCCAGTCCGTTACCAGACCGTCTCTCCAATCCCCAATCCGTCGACCAGACCGACTCTCCAAAGCCCAGTCCGTCTACCAGACCGTCTCCCCATCGCCCAGTCCGTCTACCTGACTGTCTCTCCAATGCCCCGTCTATCTGACTGTCTCTCCAACCACTAGTCCGTCCAGCAGACAGTCTCTCCAATGCCCAGTCCGTCTTTCAGACCGTCTCTCCAACGCCCTGTCCGTCTACCTGACCGTCTCTCCAAGGCCCAGTCCGTCTACCAGACCGTCTCTCTAACGCCCAGTCCATCCACCTGACCGTCTCTCCGACTCCCCAGTCCGTCTACCAGACCGTCTCTCCGTCACCCCAGTCCATCTATCTGACCGTCCCTCCAACGCTCAGTCTATCTGACCGTCTCTCCAACCCCCAGTCTATTTGGCCATCTCTCCAACCCCCAGTCTATCTGATCATCTCTCCAACCCCCCGATCCGTCTTCCAGACCGTCTCTCTAACGCCCAGTCCATGCACCTGACCATCTCTCCAACCTCCAGTCCGTCTACCAGACCGTCTCTCCAGCCCCCCAGTCCGTCTAACAGACCGTCTCTCCGAGCCCCCAGTCCGACTACCAGACAATCTCTCCGACCGCCCAGTTTGTCTACCAGACCGTCTCTCCAGCCCCCCAGTCCGTCTAACAGACCGTCTCTCCGAGCCCCCAGTCCGACTACCAGACAATCTCTCCGACCGCCCAGTCTATCTATCTGACCGTCTCTCCAACGCTGAGTCCCTCTACCAGACTGTCTCCCCAACACTAAGTCCGTCTACCAGACTGTCTCTCCAACCCCTCATTCCGTCGAACGGACAGGCTCTCCAACGCCCAGTCCGTCTACCAGACTGCCTCTCCAATACCCAGTCCGTCTACCTGACCGTCTCTCCAACGCCCAGTCCATCTACCTGAACGTCGCTCCAACGTAAAGTCCGTCTAGCTGACCGTCTCTCCAATGCCCCGTCTATCTGACGGTCTCTCCAACACCTAGTTCGACTACCAGACAGTCTCTCCAAAGCCCAGTCCGTCTACCGGACTGTCTCTCCAACGCCCCTGCCCGTCAACCAGACCGTCTCTCCAACGCCCATTCCGACTTCCTGAACTTCTCTCCAACGCCCAGTCAGTCTGCCTGACCGTCTCTCCTACGCCCAGTCTATCTGACCGTCTCTCCAATGCCCCTTCTATCTGACTGCCTCTCCCACCTCCAGTACGTCTAGCAGACTGTCTCCCCAACGACCAGTCCGTCTACCTGACCGTCTCTCCAACGCCCAGTCCGTCTACCTGACTGTCTCTCCAACGCCCATTCCGTCTACCTGACGGTCTCTGCAACGCCCAGTCTATCTGACCGTCTCTCCAATGCTCCGTCTATCTGTCTGTCTCTCCAACTCCCAACCCGTCTACCAGACCGTCTCTCCAACGCCCAGTCCATCTACCAGCCCGTCTCTCCATTGCTCCAGACCGTCTACCAGACCGTCCCTCCAATGCCCAGTCAGTCTGCCTGACCGTCTCTCCAATGCCCCGTCTATCTGACGGTCTCTCCAACACCTAGTTCGACTACCAGACAGTCTCTCCAAAGCCCAGTCCGTCTACCGGACTGTCTCTCCAACGCCCCCGCCCGTCAACCAGACCGTCTCTCCAACGCCCATTCCGTCTACCTGAACTTCTCTCCAACGCCCAGTCAGTCTGCCTGACCGTCTCTCCTACGCCCAGTCCATCTGACCGTCTCTCCAATGCCCCGCGTATCTGACGGTCTCTCCAAACCCTTGTCCGTCTAGCAGACAGTCTCTCCAAAGCCCAGTCCGTCTACCGGACTGTCTATCCAACGCCCCCGTCCATTTACCAGACAGTTTCTCCAACGCCCTGTCCTTCTACCAGGCCGTCTCTCCAACGCCCAGTCCATCTTGCAGACGGTCGCTCCAACTCCCAGTCCGTCTACCAGACGGTCTCTCCAATGCCCCAGTCCGTCGACCAGACCATCTCTCCAACCCCGCAGCCCGTCTATCTGACCGCCCCTCCAACGTCCAGTCTATCTGAACATCTCTCCAACGCCCAGTCTATCTGAACGTCTCTCCAACGCCCAGCCTATCTGATCCTTTCTCCAACGCCCAGTCTATCTGACCGTCTGTCCAACGCCCAGTCCGTCTACCAGAACGTCTCTCTAACGCCCAGTCCATCCACCTGACCGTCTCTCCGACTCCACAGTCCATCCACCTGACCGTCTCTCCAACACCGAGTCCGTCTACCAGACCGTCTCTGCAACGCCCAGTCCATCTACAAGAGCGCCTCTCCCACGCCCACTCCGTTTACCTGTCCGTCTCTGCAACGCCCAGTCCGTCTACCAGACCGTCTCTCCACCGCCCAGTCCTTCTACCAGACGGTCTCTCCAATGGCCCAGTCGGTCTACCAGACCGTCTCTCCAACCCGCCCAGTCCGTCTAACTGACCGCCCCTCCAACGCCCAGTCTATCTGAACGTCTCTCCAACGCCCAGTCTACCAGACCGTCTCTCCAATGCCCAGTCCGACTACCAGACCGTCCCTCCAATGCCCAGTCCGTTACCAGACCGTCTCTCCAATCCCCAATCCGTCGACCAGACCGACTCTCCAAAGCCCAGTCCGTCTACCAGACCGTCTCCCCATCGCCCAGTCCGTCTACCTGACTGTCTCTCCAATGCCCCGTCTATCTGACTGTCTCTCCAACCACCAGTCCGTCCAGCAGACAGTCTCTCCAATGCCCAGTCCGTCTTTCAGACCGTCTCTCCAACGCCCTGTCCGTCTACCTGACCGTCTCTCCAAGGCCCAGTCCGTCTACCAGACCGTCTCTCTAACGCCCAGTCCATCCACCTGACCGTCTCTCCGACTCCCCAGTCCGTCTACCAGACCGTCTCTCCGTCACCCCAGTCCATCTATCTGACCGTCCCTCCAACGCTCAGTCTATCTGACCGTCTCTCCAACCCCCAGTCTATTTGGCCATCTCTCCAACCCCCAGTCTATCTGATCATCTCTCCAACCCCCCGATCCGTCTTCCAGACCGTCTCTCTAACGCCCAGTCCATGCACCTGACCATCTCTCCAACCTCCAGTCCGTCTACCAGACCGTCTCTCCAGCCCCCCAGTCCGTCTAACAGACCGTCTCTCCGAGCCCCCAGTCCGACTACCAGACAATCTCTCCGACCGCCCAGTTTGTCTACCAGACCGTCTCTCCAGCCCCCCAGTCCGTCTAACAGACCGTCTCTCCGAGCCCCCAGTCCGACTACCAGACAATCTCTCCGACCGCCCAGTCTATCTATCTGACCGTCTCTCCAACGCTGAGTCCCTCTACCAGACTGTCTCCCCAACACTAAGTCCGTCTACCAGACTGTCTCTCCAACCCCTCATTCCGTCGAACGGACAGGCTCTCCAACGCCCAGTCCGTCTACCAGACTGCCTCTCCAATACCCAGTCCGTCTACCTGACCGTCTCTCCAACGCCCAGTCCATCTACCTGAACGTCGCTCCAACGTAAAGTCCGTCTAGCTGACCGTCTCTCCAATGCCCCGTCTATCTGACGGTCTCTCCAACACCTAGTTCGACTACCAGACAGTCTCTCCAAAGCCCAGTCCGTCTACCGGACTGTCTCTCCAACGCCCCTGCCCGTCAACCAGACCGTCTCTCCAACGCCCATTCCGACTTCCTGAACTTCTCTCCAACGCCCAGTCAGTCTGCCTGACCGTCTCTCCTACGCCCAGTCTATCTGACCGTCTCTCCAATGCCCCTTCTATCTGACTGCCTCTCCCACCTCCAGTACGTCTAGCAGACTGTCTCCCCAACGACCAGTCCGTCTACCTGACCGTCTCTCCAACGCCCAGTCCGTCTACCTGACTGTCTCTCCAACGCCCATTCCGTCTACCTGACGGTCTCTGCAACGCCCAGTCTATCTGACCGTCTCTCCAATGCTCCGTCTATCTGTCTGTCTCTCCAACTCCCAACCCGTCTACCAGACCGTCTCTCCAACGCCCAGTCCATCTACCAGCCCGTCTCTCCATTGCTCCAGACCGTCTACCAGACCGTCCCTCCAATGCCCAGTCAGTCTGCCTGACCGTCTCTCCAATGCCCCGTCTATCTGACGGTCTCTCCAACACCTAGTTCGACTACCAGACAGTCTCTCCAAAGCCCAGTCCGTCTACCGGACTGTCTCTCCAACGCC
Organism: Mobula hypostoma; assembly: GCF_963921235.1. Taxonomy (NCBI): domain Eukaryota; kingdom Metazoa; phylum Chordata; class Chondrichthyes; order Myliobatiformes; family Myliobatidae; genus Mobula; species Mobula hypostoma. Next base: position 109,589,900 of record NC_086101.1, on the reverse strand, counting down.
CCCGCCCGTCAACCAGACCGTCTCTCCAACGCCCATTCCGTCTACCTGAACTTCTCTCCAACGCCCAGTCAGTCTGCCTGACCGTCTCTCCTACGCCCAGTCCATCTGACCGTCTCTCCAATGCCCCGCGTATCTGACGGTCTCTCCAAACCCTTGTCCGTCTAGCAGACAGTCTCTCCAAAGCCCAGTCCGTCTACCGGACTGTCTATCCAACGCCCCCGTCCATTTACCAGACAGTTTCTCCAACGCCCTGTCCTTCTACCAGGCCGTCTCTCCAACGCCCAGTCCATCTTGCAGACGGTCGCTCCAACTCCCAGTCCGTCTACCAGACGGTCTCTCCAATGCCCCAGTCCGTCGACCAGACCATCTCTCCAACCCCGCAGCCCGTCTATCTGACCGCCCCTCCAACGTCCAGTCTATCTGAACATCTCTCCAACGCCCAGTCTATCTGAACGTCTCTCCAACGCCCAGCCTATCTGATCCTTTCTCCAACGCCCAGTCTATCTGACCGTCTGTCCAACGCCCAGTCCGTCTACCAGAACGTCTCTCTAACGCCCAGTCCATCCACCTGACCGTCTCTCCGACTCCACAGTCCATCCACCTGACCGTCTCTCCAACACCGAGTCCGTCTACCAGACCGTCTCTGCAACGCCCAGTCCATCTACAAGAGCGCCTCTCCCACGCCCACTCCGTTTACCTGTCCGTCTCTGCAACGCCCAGTCCGTCTACCAGACCGTCTCTCCACCGCCCAGTCCTTCTACCAGACGGTCTCTCCAATGGCCCAGTCGGTCTACCAGACCGTCTCTCCAACCCGCCCAGTCCGTCTAACTGACCGCCCCTCCAACGCCCAGTCTATCTGAACGTCTCTCCAACGCCCAGTCTACCAGACCGTCTCTCCAATGCCCAGTCCGACTACCAGACCGTCCCTCCAATGCCCAGTCCGTTACCAGACCGTCTCTCCAATCCCCAATCCGTCGACCAGACCGACTCTCCAAAGCCCAGTCCGTCTACCAGACCGCCTCCCCATCGCCCAGTCCGTCTACCTGACTGTCTCTCCAATGCCCCGTCTATCTGACTGTCTCTCCAACCACCAGTCCGTCCAGCAGACAGTCTCTCCAATGCCCAGTCCGTCTTTCAAACCGTCTCTCCAATGCCCAGTCCGTCTACCAGACCGTCTCTCTAACGCCCAGTCCATCCACCTGACCGTCTCTCCGACTCCCCAGTCCGTCTACCAGACCGTCTCTCCGACACCCCAGTCCATCTATCTGACCGTCCCTCCAACGCTCAGTCTATCTGACCGTCTCTCCAACCCCCAGTCTATTTGGCCATTTCTCCAACCCCCAGTCTATCTGATCATCTCTCCAACCCCCCGATCCGTCTTCCAGACTGCCTCTCCAATGCCCAGTCCGCCCAGCTGACCGTCTCCCCGACCGCCCCCCCCCCAGTCCGTCTACCAGACCGTCTCTCCAGCCCCCCAGTCCGTCTACCAGACCGTCTCTCCGACACCCCAGTCCATCTATCTGACCGTCCCTCCAACGCTCAGTCTATCTGACCGGCTCTCCAACCCCCAGTCTATTTGGCCATCTCTCCAACCCCCAGTCTATCTGATCATCTCTCCAACCCCCCGATCCGTCTTCCAGACTGCCTCTCCAATGCCCAGTCCGCCCAGCTGACCGTCTCCCCGACCGCCCCCCCCAGTCCGTCTACCAGACCGTCTCTCCAGCCCCCCAGTCCGTCTAACAGACCGTCTCTCCGAGCCCCCAGTCCAACTACCAGACAATCTCTCCGACCGCCCAGTCTGTCTATCTGACTGTCTCTCCAACGCCGAGTCCGTCTACCAGACTGTCTCCCCAACACCCAGTCCGTCTACCAGACTGTCTCTCCAACCCCTCATTCCGTCGAACAGACAGGCTCTCCAACGCCCAGTCCGTCAACCAGACGGTCTCTCCAACGCCCAGTCCGTCTACCTGTCCGTCTCTCCAACGCCCAGTCCGTCTACCAGACTGCCTCTCCAATACCCAGTCCGTCTACCTGACCGTCTCTCCAACGCCCAGTCCGTCTACCTGAACGTCGCTCCAACGTAAAGTCCGTCTAGCTGACCGTCTCTCCAATGCCCCGTCCATCTGACGGTCTCTCCAACACCTAGTTCGACTACCAGACAGTCTCTCCAAAGCCCAGTCCGTCTACCGGACTGTCTCTCCAACGCCCCCGCCCGTCAACCAGACCGTCTCTCCGACGCCCATTCCGTCTACCTGAACTTCTCTCCAACGCCCAGTCAGTCTGCCTGACCGTCTCTCCTACGCCCAGTCAATCTGACCGTCTCTCCAATGCCCCGCGTATCTGACGGTCTCTCCAAACCCTAGTCCGTCTAGCAGACAGTCTCTCCAAAGCCCAGTCCGTCTACCGGACTGTCTATCCAACGCCCCCGTCCATCTACCACACAGTTTCTCCAACGCCCTGTCCTTCTACCAGGCCGTCTCTCCAACGCCCATTCCGTCTACCGGAACTTCTCTCCAACGCCCAGTCAGTCTCCCTGACCGTCTCTCCAACGCCCAGTCTATCTGACCGTCTCTCCAATGCCCCGTCTATCTGACTGCCTCTCCCACCTCCAGTACGTCTAGCAGACTGTCTCCCCAACGACCAGTCCGTCTACCTGACCGTCTCTCCAACGCCCAGTCCGTCTACCTGACTGTCTCTCCAACGCCCATTCCGTCTACCTGACGGTCTCTGCAACGCCTTATCCGTCTACCAGACTGTCTCTCCAACCCCCCCAGACCGTCTAACTGACCGTCCCAGTCTATCTGAACGTCTCTTCAACGCCCAGTCGATCTGACCGTCTCTCCAACGCCCAGTCTATCTTACCATCTCTCCAACGCCCAGTCCGTCTACCAGACTGTCTCTACAACGCCCAGTCCATCCACCAGATCGTCTCTGCCACTCCCCAGTCCGTCTACCAGACGATCTCTCCGACCCCCCAGTCCGTCTACCAGGCCGTCTCTCTAACCGGCCAGTCTGTCTATCTGACCGTCTCACCAATGCCGAGTCCGTCTACCAGGCCGTCGCTCCAACGCCGAGCCGGTCTACCAGACCGTCTCTCCAACGCCCAGTCTATCTGACCATCTCTCCAACCACCAGTCTATCTGGCCATCTCTCCAACCCCCCAATCCGTCTTCCAGTCTGTCTCTCCAACGCGCAGTCCGTCCACCTGACCGTCATTCCGACCCTCAGTCCGCCTACCAGACCGTCTCTCCAACCGCCAGTCCGCCTAACAGACCTACTCTCCGAGCCCCCAGTCCGTCTACTAGACTGTCTCTCCAACAGCCAAATCTGTCTATCTGACCGTCTCTACAATGCCAAATCCGTCTACCAGACCGTCTCTGCAACGCCCAGTCCGTCTACGTGACCGTCTCTCCAACGCTCAGTCTATCTGACCATCTCTGCATTGCGCCGTCTATTTGACTGTCTCTCCAACCCCCAGTCCATCTACCAGACCGTCTCTCCAACGCCCAGTCCGTCTAACAGACCGTCTCTCCGAGCCCCCAGTCCGTCTACCAGGCCGTCTCTCCAACGCAGAGTCCATCTACCAGACAGTGTCTCCGAACCCCGAGACCGTCTACCACACCGTCTCGCCAACGGGCAGTCCGTCTACCAGACCGTCTCTCCAACGCCCAGTCCGTCTTGCAGACGGTCGCTCCAACTCCCAGTCCGTCTACCAGACGGTCTCTCCAATGCCCCACTCCGTCGACCAGACCATCTCTCCAACCCCGCAGCCCATCAATCTGACCGCCCCTCCAACGTCCAGTCTATCTGAACATCTCTCCAACGCCCAGTCTATCTGAACGTCTCTCCAACGCCCAGCCTATCTGATCCTTTCTCCAACGCCCAGTCTATCTGACCGTCTCTCCAACGCCCAGTCTGTCTACCAGAACGTCTCTGCAACGCCCAGTCCATCTACAAGACCGCCTCTCCAACGCCCAGTCCGTTTACCTGTCCGTCTCTGCAACGCCCAGTCCGTCTACCAGACCGTCTCTCCACCGCCCAGTCCTTCTACCAGACGGTCTCTCCAACGCCCAGTCTACCAGACCGTCTCTCCAATGCCCAGTCCGACTACCAGACCGACTCTCCAAAGCCCAGTCCGTCTACCAGACCGTCTCCCCATCGCCCAGTCCGTCTACCTGACTGTCTCTCCAATGCCCCGTCTATCTGACTGTCTCTCCAACCACCAGTCCGTCCAGCAGACAGTCTCTCGAATGCCCAGTCCGTCTTTCAGACCGTCTCTCCAACGCCCAGTCCGTCTACCTGACCGTCTCTCCAACGCCCAGTCCGTCTACCTGACGGTTTCTCCAAGGCCCAGTCCGTCTACCAGACCGTCTCTCTAACGCCCAGTCCATCCACCTGACCGTCTCTCCGACTCCCCAGTCCGTCTACCAGACCGTCTCTCCGACACCCCAGTCCATCTATCTGACCGTCCCTCCAACGCTCAGTCTATCTGACCGTCTCTCCAACCCCCAGTCTATTTGGCCATCTCTCCAACCTCCAGCCTATCTGATCATCTCTCCAACCCCCCGATCCGTCTTCCAGACTGCCTCTCCAATGCCCAGTCCGCCCAGCTGACCGTCTCCCCGACGGCCCCCCCCCCCAGTCCGTCTACCAGATCGTCTCTCCAGCCCCCCAGTCCGTCTAACAGACCGTCTCTCCGAGCCCCCAGTCCGACTACCAGACAATCTCTCCGACCGCCCAGTCTGTCTATCTGACCGTCTCTCCAACGCCGAGTCCGTCTACCAGACCGTCTCTACAACGCCCAGTCCATCTACAAGACCGTCTCTACAACGCCCAGTCCGTCTATCTGACATTCTCTCCAATGCCCCAGTCCGTCTACATGACCGTCTCTCTAACGCCCAGTCCGTCTACTTGACCGTCTCTCCAACGCCGAGTCCGTCTACCAGACTGTCTCCCCAACACCCAGTCCGTCTACCAGACTGTCTCTCCAACCCCTCATTCCGTCGAACAGACAGGCTCTCCAACGCCCAGTCCGTCTACCAGACGGTCTCTCCAAGGCCCAGTCGTCTACCTGTCCGTCTCTCCAACGCCCAGTCCGTCTACCAGACTGCCTCTCCAACACCCAGTCCGTCTACCTGACCGTCTGTCCAACGCCCAGTCCGTCTACCTGAACGTCGCTCCAACGTAAAGTCCGTCTAGCTGACCGTCTCTCCAATGCCCCGTCTATCTGACGGTCTCTCCAACACCTAGTTCGACTACCAGACAGTCTCTCCAAAGCCCAGTCCGTCTACCGGACTGTCTCTCCAACGCCCCCGCCCGTCAACCAGACCGTCTCTCCAACGCCCATTCCGTCTACCTGAACTTCTCTCCAACGCCCAGTCAGTCTGCCTGACCGTCTCTCCTACGCCCAGTCTATCTGACCGTCTCTCCAATGCCCCGTCTATCTGACTGCCTCTCCCACCTCCAGTACGTCTAGCAGACTGTCTCCCCAACGACCAGTCCGTCTACCTGACCGTCTCTCCAACGCCCAGTCCGTCTACCTGACTGTCTCTCCAACGCCCATTCCGTTACCTGACGGTCTCTGCAACGCCCAGTCTATCTGACCGTCTCTCCAATGCTCCGTCTATCTGTCTGTCTCTCCAACTCCCAACCCGTCTACCAGACCGTCTCTCCAACGCCCAGTCCATCTACCAGCCCGTCTCTCCATTGCTCCAGACCGTCTACCAGACCGTCCCTCCAATGCCCAGTCAGTCTGCCTGACCGTCTCTCCAATGCCCCGTCTATCTGACTGTCTCTCCAACGCCCAGCCTACCTGACTGCCTCTCCAACCTCCAGTACGTCAACCAGACCGTCTCTCCAACGCCCAGTCCATCTACCAGACCGTCCCTCCAATGCCAAGTTCGACTACCTGACCGTCTCTCCAATGCCCAGTCCGTCCACCTGACTGTCTCTCCAATGCCCCGTCTATCTGTCGGTCTCTCCAACCCCCAGTCCGTCTACCAGACAGTCGCTCCAATGCCCAGTCCGTCTACCGGACTGTCTCTCCAACGCCCCGGTCCGTCTACCAGACCGTCTCTCCAACGCCCAGTCCGTCTCACCAACGGCCATTCCGTCTGCCTGACCTTCTCTCCAACGCCCAGTCCGTCTCACCAACGGCCATTCCGTCTGCCTGACCTTCTCTCCAACGCCTAGTCAGTCTGCCTGACCGTCTCTCCAACGCCCAGTCCGTCTACCAGACCGTCTCTCCAACGCCCAGTCCGTCTACCAGACCATCTTTCCTACGCCCAATCCGTCTACCAGACGGTCTCCCCAACGCCTAGTCTATCTGACCGACTCTCCAATGCCCAGTCCGTCTACCTGACCGTCTCTCCAACGACCAGTCCGTCTACCTGACCGTCTCTCCAATGCCCAGTCCGTCTACCTGACCGTCTCTCCAACGCCCAGTCTGTCTACCTGACCGTCTCTCCAACGCCTAGTCTATCTGACCGTCTCTCCAATGCCCCGTCTATCTGACTGTCTCTCCAACTCCCATTCAGTCTACCAGAGCGTCTCTCCAACGCCAGCACGTCTACCTGACCGTCTCTCCAGCGCCCAGTCCTTCTACCTCACCCTCTCTCCAACGCCCAGTTCGTCTACCAGACTGTCTCTCCATTTCTCCAGTCCGTCTGCCAGGCAGTGCTTCCAATACCCAGTCCGGCTACCAGACCGTCTCTCCAAACCCCCAGTCCGTCGACCAGACAGGCTCTCCAACGCCCAGTCCGTCTACCAGACGGTCTCTCCAACGCCCAGTACGTCTACCTCACCGTCTCTCCAGCGCCCAGTCCTTCTACCTCACCCTGTCTCCAACGCCCAGTCCGTTTACCAGACTGTCTCTCCAACACCTAGTCCGTCTACCTGACCGTCTCTCCAACGCCCAGTCCGTCTACCTGACCGTCGCTCCAACGCAAAGTCCGTCTAGCTGACCGTCTCTCCAATGCCCCATCTATCTGACGGTCTCTCCAACCCCTAGTCCGTCTACCAGACAGTCTCTTCAACGCCCAGTCCGTCTACCGGACTGTCTCTCCAACGCCCCCGTCCGTCTACCAGACCGTCACTCCAACGCCCTGTCCGATGCCAGACCGTCTCACCAACGCACTGTCCGTCTACCAGACCGTCTCTCCAACGCCCATTCCGTCTACCTGACCTTCCCTCCAACGCCCAGTCAGTCTGCCTGATCGACTCTCCAACGCCCAGTCTATCTGACCGTCTCTCCAATGCCCCGTCTATCTGACTGCCTCTCCAACCTCCAGTCCGTCTACCAGACTGTCTCTCCTTCTCCCATTCCGTTACCAGACCGTTTCTTCAACGCCCAGTCCATCTACCAGACCGTCCCTCCAATGCCAAGTTCGACTACCTGACCGTCTCTCCAATGCCCAGTCCGTCCACCTGACTGTCTCTCCAATGCCCCGTCTATCTGTCGGTCTCTCCAACCCCCAGTCCGTCTACCAGACAGTCGCTCCAATGCCCAGTCCGTCTACCGGACTGTCTCTCCAACGCCCCGGTCCGTCTACCAGACCGTCTCTCCAACGCCCAGTCCGTCTCACCAACGGCCATTCCGTCTGCCTGACCTTCTCTCCAACGCCCAGTCCGTCTCACCAACGGCCATTCCGTCTGCCTGACCTTCTCTCCAACGCCTAGTCAGTCTGCCTGACCGTCTCTCCAACGCCCAGTCCGTCTACCAGACCGTCTCTCCAACGCCCAGTCCGTCTACCAGACCATCTTTCCTACGCCCAATCCGTCTACCAGACGGTCTCCCCAACGCCTAGTCTATCTGACCGACTCTCCAATGCCCAGTCCGTCTACCTGACCGTCTCTCCAACGACCAGTCCGTCTACCTGACCGTCTCTCCAATGCCCAGTCCGTCTACCTGACCGTCTCTCCAACGCCCAGTCTGTCTACCTGACCGTCTCTCCAACGCCTAGTCTATCTGACCGTCTCTCCAATGCCCCGTCTATCTGACTGTCTCTCCAACTCCCATTCAGTCTACCAGAGCGTCTCTCCAACGCCAGCACGTCTACCTGACCGTCTCTCCAGCGCCCAGTCCTTCTACCTCACCCTCTCTCCAACGCCCAGTTCGTCTACCAGACTGTCTCTCCATTTCTCCAGTCCGTCTGCCAGGCAGTGCTTCCAATACCCAGTCCGGCTACCAGACCGTCTCTCCAAACCCCCAGTCCGTCGACCAGACAGGCTCTCCAACGCCCAGTCCGTCTACCAGACGGTCTCTCCAACGCCCAGTACGTCTACCTCACCGTCTCTCCAGCGCCCAGTCCTTCTACCTCACCCTGTCTCCAACGCCCAGTCCGTTTACCAGACTGTCTCTCCAACACCTAGTCCGTCTACCTGACCGTCTCTCCAACGCCCAGTCCGTCTACCTGACCGTCGCTCCAACGCAAAGTCCGTCTAGCTGACCGTCTCTCCAATGCCCCATCTATCTGACGGTCTCTCCAACCCCTAGTCCGTCTACCAGACAGTCTCTTCAACGCCCAGTCCGTCTACCGGACTGTCTCTCCAACGCCCCCGTCCGTCTACCAGACCGTCACTCCAACGCCCTGTCCGATGCCAGACCGTCTCACCAACGCACTGTCCGTCTACCAGACCGTCTCTCCAACGCCCATTCCGTCTACCTGACCTTCCCTCCAACGCCCAGTCAGTCTGCCTGATCGACTCTCCAACGCCCAGTCTATCTGACCGTCTCTCCAATGCCCCGTCTATCTGACTGCCTCTCCAACCTCCAGTCCGTCTACCAGACTGTCTCTCCTTCTCCCATTCCGTTACCAGACCGTTTCTTCAACGCCCAGTCCCTCTCCCAGACCGTCTCTCCAACTACCAGCCCGTCTACCAGACCGTTTCTCCAAACCCTCAGTTCGTCGACCAGACAGGCTCTCCAACACCCAGTACGTCTACCAGACGGTCTCTCCAACGCCCAGTACGTCTACCTGACCGTCTCTCCAACGTCCAGTCCTTCTACCTCACCCTCTCTCCAACGCCCAGTCCGTCTACCAGACTGTCTCTCCAACACCTAGTCCGTCTACCTGACTGTCTCTCCAACGCCCAGTCCGTCTACCTGACCGTCTCTCCAATGCCCCGTCTATCTGTCTGTCTCTCCACCTCCCAATTCGTCTACCAGACCGTCTCTCCAACGCCCAGCCCGTCTACCAGACCATCTCTCCGACCCCCCAATCCGTCGACCAGACCGTCTCTCCAACGCCCTGTCCGTCTGCCAGACCGTCTCTCCAACGCCCAGTCCGTCTACCTGACCGTTCTCCACCGCCCAGTCTATGTGAGCGTCTCTCCAACGCTCTAGTCCGTCTACGTGACCGTCTCTCCAACGCCCAGTCCGTCTACCTGATCGTCTCTCCAACGCACAGTCCGTCTGCCTGACCGTTTCTCCAACGCCCAGGCTATCTGACGGCCTCTCCGACCCCTAGTCCGTCTATCAGACAGTCTCTCCAATGCCCAGTCCGTCTACCAGACGGTCTCTCCAACGCCCAGTCCGTCTACCTGACCGTCTCTCCAGCGCCCAGTCCTTCTACCTCACGCTCTCTCCAACGCCCAGTCCGTCTACCAGACTGTCTCTCCAACACCTAGTCCGTCTACCTGACCGTCTCTCCAACGCCCAGTCCCTCTACCTGACCGTCGCTCCAACGCAAAGTCCGTCTAGCTGACCGTCTCTCCAATGCATCATCTATCTGACGGTCTCTCCAACCCCTAGTCCGTCTACCAGACAGTCTCTTCAAAGCCCATTCCGTCTACCGGACTGTCTCTCCAACGCCCCCGTCCGTCTACCAGACCGTCTCTCCAACGCCCTATCCGATGCCAGACCGTCTCTCCAACGCCCTGTCCGTCTACCAGACCGTCTCTCCAACGCCCATTCCGTCTACCTGACTGTCTCTCCAACGCCCAGTCCGTCTACGTGACCGTCTCTCCAATGCCCCATCTATCTGTCTGTCTCTCCAACTCCCAATTCGTCTACCAGACCGTCCTTCCAATACCCAGTCCGTCTACCAGACCGTCTCTCCAACGCCCTGTCCGTCTACCAGACCGTCTCTCCAACGCCCATTCCGTCTACCTGACCTTCCCTCCAACGCCCAGTCCGTCTACCTGACTGTCTCTCCAACGCCCAGTCCGTCTACGTGACCGTCTCTCCAATGCCCCGTCTATCTGTCTGTCTCTCCAACTCCCAATTCGTCTACCAGACCGTCCTTCCAATACCCAGTCCGTCCACCAGACCGTCTCTCCAACGCCCAGCCCGTCTACCAGACCATCTCTCCGACCCCCCAGTCCGTCGACCAGATCGTCTCTCCAACGCCCTGTCCGTCTGCCAGACCGTCTCTCCAACGCCCAGTCCGTCTACCTGACCGTTCTCCACCGCCCAGTCTATGTGAGCGTCTCTCCAACGCCCAGTCCGTCTACGTGACCGTCTCTCCAACGCCCAGTCAGTCTACCTGATCGTCTCTCCAACGCACAGTCCGTCTGCCTGACCGTTTCTCCAACGCCCAGTCTATCTGACGGTCTCTCCAACCCCTAGTCCGTCTATCAGACAGTCTCTCCAATGCCCAGTCCGTCTACTGCACCGTCTCACCAACGCCCCAGTCCTTCTACCAGACAGTCTCTCCAACGCCCTGTCCGTCCACCAGACCGTCTCTCCAACCACCAGTCCGTCTACCAGACCGTCTCTCCAACGCCCAGTCCGTCTACCAAACGGTCTCTCCAACACCCAATTCGTCTACCAGACGGTCTCTCCAATGCCCCAGGCCGTCTCTTCAACCCCCCAGTACGTCTATCTGAGCGTCCCTCCAACGCCCAGTCTATCTGAACGTCTCTCCAACGCCCAGTCTCTCTGACCGTCTCTGCAACGCCCAGTCTGTCTACCAGACCGTCTCTCCGACTCCCCAGTCCGTCTACCAGACCGTATCTCCAACCCCCCCAGTCCGTCAATCTGACAGTCCCTCCAACGCCCAGTCTACCTGACCGTCTCTCCAACCCCCAGACTATCTGGCCATCTCTCCAACCCCCAGTCTCTCTGGCCATCTCTCCAACCCGCCAATCCGTCTTCCAGACTGTCTCTCCAACGCCAAGTCCGTCCACCTGACCGTCTCTCTGACCCCCCAGTCCGTCTAACTGACCGTGTCTCCAACCCCCAGTCCGTCTACCAATCAGTCTCTCCAATGTCCAGTCCGTCTACCAGACCGTCTATCCAACGCCCAGTCCTTCTACCAGACGGTCTCTCCAACACCTTGTCCGCCTACCAGACGGTCTCTCCAACGCCAAGTCCATCTACCAGAACGTCTCTCCATTGCTCCAGTCCGTCTACCAGACCGTCCTTCCTATACCCAAACCGTCTACCAGACCGTCTCACAACGCCCAGCCCGTCTACCAGACCGTCTTACCAACCCCCGAGTCCGTCGGCCAGACAGTCTCTCCAACCCCCCAGTCCATCCACCTGACCGTCTCTCCAACGCCTAGACCGTCTACCTGACCGTCTCTCCAACGCCCAGTCCATCTCCCTGACCGTCCCTCCAACGCCCAGTCCATTTACCTGACCTTCTCTCCAACTCCCAGTCAGTCTGCATGACCGTCTCTCCAACGCCCAGTCCGTCTACCAGACCATCTCTCCAACGCCCATTCCGTTTACCTGACCTTCTCTCCAACTCCCAGTCAGTCTGCATGACCGTCTCTCCAACGCCCAGTCCGTCTACCAGACCATCTCTCCAACGCCCATTCCGTTTACCTGACCTTCTCTCCAACTCCCAGTCAGTCTGCATGACCGTCTCTCCAACCCCCGACTCCGTCGGACAGACCGTCTCTCCAACGCCCAGTCCGTCTACCAGACGGTCTCTCCAACGCCTAGTCCGTCTACCTGACCGTCTCTCCAACGCCCAGTCCATCTACCAGACCATCTCTCCAACGCCCATTCCGTTTACCTGACCTTCTCTCCAACTCCCAGTCAGTCTACCTGATCGTCTCTCCAACGCACAGTCCGTCTGCCTGACCGTTTCTCCAACGCCCAGTCTATCTGACGGTCTCTCCAACCCCTAGTCCGTCTATCAGACAGTCTCTCCAATGTCCAGTCCGTCTACTGCACCGTCTCACCAACGCCCCAGTCCTTCTACCAGACAGTCTCTCCAACGCCCTGTCCGTCCACCAGACCGTCTCTCCAACCACCAGTCCGTCTACCAGACCGTCTCTCCAACGCCCAGTCCGTCTACCAAACGGTCTCTCCAACACCCAATTCGTCTACCAGACGGTCTCTCCAATGCCCCAGGCCGTCTCTTCAACCCCCCAGTACGTCTATCTGAGCGTCCCTCCAACGCCCAGTCTATCTGAACGTCTCTCCAACGCCCAGTCTCTCTGACCGTCTCTGCAACGCCCAGTCTGTCTACCAGACCGTCTCTCCGACTCCCCAGTCCGTCTACCAGACCGTATCTCCAACCCCCCCAGTCCGTCAATCTGACAGTCCCTCCAACGCCCAGTCTACCTGACCGTCTCTCCAACCCCCAGACTATCTGGCCATCTCTCCAACCCCCAGTCTCTCTGGCCATCTCTCCAACCCGCCAATCCGTCTTCCAGACTGTCTCTCCAACGCCAAGTCCGTCCACCTGACCGTCTCTCTGACCCCCCAGTCCGTCTAACTGACCGTGTCTCCAACCCCCAGTCCGTCTACCAATCAGTCTCTCCAATGTCCAGTCCGTCTACCAGACCGTCTATCCAACGCCCAGTCCTTCTACCAGACGGTCTCTCCAACACCTTGTCCGCCTACCAGACGGTCTCTCCAACGCCAAGTCCATCTACCAGAACGTCTCTCCATTGCTCCAGTCCGTCTACCAGACCGTCCTTCCTATACCCAGACCGTCTACCAGACCGTCTCACAACGCCCAGCCCGTCTACCAGACCGTCTTACCAACCCCCGAGTCCGTCGGCCAGACAGTCTCTCCAACCCCCCAGTCCATCCACCTGACCGTCTCTCCAACGCCTAGACCGTCTACCTGACCGTCTCTCCAACGCCCAGTCCATCTCCCTGACCGTCCCTCCAACGCCCAGTCCATTTACCTGACCTTCTCTCCAACTCCCAGTCAGTCTGCATGACCGTCTCTCCAACGCCCAGTCCGTCTACCAGACCATCTCTCCAACGCCCATTCCGTTTACCTGACCTTCTCTCCAACTCCCAGTCAGTCTGCATGACCGTCTCTCCAACGCCCAGTCCGTCTACCAGACCATCTCTCCAACGCCCATTCCGTTTACCTGACCTTCTCTCCAACTCCCAGTCAGTCTGCATGACCGTCTCTCCAACCCCCGACTCCGTCGGACAGACCGTCTCTCCAACGCCCAGTCCGTCTACCAGACGGTCTCTCCAACGCCTAGTCCGTCTACCTGACCGTCTCTCCAACGCCCAGTCCATCTACCAGACCATCTCTCCAACGCCCATTCCGTTTACCTGACCTTCTCTCCAACTCCCAGTCAGTCTGCATGACCGTCTCTCCAACGCCCAGTCTAGCTGATCGTTTTCTCCAATGCCCCGTCTGACTCTCTCTCCAACGCGCAGCCTATCTGACAGACTCTCCAACGCCCAGTCTGTCTACCAGACTGTCTCTACAACGCCCAGTCTATCTGACCGTCTCTCCAATGCACAGTCTACCTGACTGACTTCCAACCCCCAGTACGTCTACCAGACCGTCTCTCCAACGCCCCCGTCCATCTACCAGACCGTCTCTCCAACGCCCTATCCGATGCCAGACCGTCTCTCCAACGCCCTGTCCGTCTACCAGACCGTCTCTCCAACGCCCATTCCGTCTACCTGACCTTCCCTCCAACGCCCAGTCCGTCTACCTGACTGTCTCTCCAACGCCCAGTCCGTCTACCTGACCGTCTCTCCAATGCCCCGTCTATCTGTCTGTCTCTCCAACTCCCAATTCGTCTACCAGACCGTCTCTCCAACGCCCAGTCCATCTACCAGTCCGTCTCTCCAGACCGTCTACCAGACCGTCCTTCCAATACCCAGTCCGTCTACCTGACCGTCTCTCCAACGCCCAGCCCGTCTACCAGACCATCTCTCCGACCCCCCAGTCCGTCGACCAGACCGTCTCTCCAACGCCCTGTCCGTCTGCCAGACCGTCTCTCCAACGCCCAGTCCGTCTACCTGACCGTTCTCCACCGCCCAGTCTATGTGAGCGTCTCTACAACGCCCAGTCCGTCTACGTGACCGTCTCTCCAACGCCCAGTCCGTCTACCTGATCGTCTCTCCAACGCACAGTCCGTCTGCCTGACCGTTTCTCCAACGCCCAGTCTATCTGACGGTCTCTCCAACCCCTAGTCCGTCTATCAGACAGTCTCTCCAATGCCCAGTCCGTCTACCGCACCGTCTCACCAACGCCCCAGTCCTTCTACCAGACCGTCTCTCCAACGCCCTGTCCGTCCACCAGACCGTCTCTCCAACCCCCAGTCCGTCTACCAGACCGTCTCTCCAACGCCCAGTCCGTCTCCCAAACGGTCTCTCCAACACCCAATTCGTCTACCAGACGGTCTCTCCAATGCCCCAGGCCGTCTCTCCAACCCCCCAGTACGTCTATCTGAGCGTCCCTCCAACGCCCAGTCTATCTGAACGTCTCTCCAACGCCCAGTCTCTCTGACCGTCTCTCCAACGCCCAGTCTGTCTACCAGACCGTCTCTCCGACTCCCCAGTCCGTCTACCAGACCGTATCTCCAACCCTCCCAGTCTGTCAATCTGACAGTCCCTCCAACGCCCAGTCTACCTGACCATCTCTCCAACCCCCAATCTCTCTGGCCATCTCTCCAACCCGTCAATCCGTCTTCCAGACTGTCTCTCCAACGCCGTCCGTCCACCTGACCGTCTCTCTGACCCCCCAGTCCGTCTAACTGACCGTGTCTCCAACCCCCAGTCCGTCTACCATTCAGTCTCTCCAATGTCCAGTCCGTCTACCAGACCGTCTATCCAACGGCCAGTCCTTCTACCAGACGGTCTCTCCAACACCTTGTCCGCCTACCAGACGGTCTCTCCAACGCCCCAGTCCGTCTATCAGGCCGTCTCTCCAACGCCCAGTCCATCCACCTGACCGTCTCTCCAACGCCAAGTCCATCTACCAGAACGTCTCTCCATTGCTCCAGTCCGTCTACCAGACCGTCCTTCCTATACCCAGACCGTCTACCAGACCGTCTCACAACGCCCAGCCCGTCTACCAGACCGTCTTACCAACCCCCGAGTCCGTCGGCCAGACAGTCTCTCCAACCCCCCAGTCCATCCACCTGACCGTCTCTCCAACGCCTAGACCGTCTACCTGACCGTCTCTCCAACGCCCAGTCCATCTCCCTGACCGTCCCTCCAACGCCCAGTCCGTTTACCTGACCTTCTCTCCAACTCCCAGTCAGTCTGCATGACCGTCTCTCCAACGCCCAGTCTATCTGATCGTTTTCTCCAATGCCCCGTCTGACTCTCTCTCCAACGCGCAGCCTATCTGACAGACTCTCCAAGGCCCAGTCCGCCTACCAGACCATCTCTCCAACGCCCAGTCTGTCTACCAGACTGTCTCTACAACGCCCAGTCTATCTGACCGTCTCTCCAATGCACAGTCTATCTGACTGACTTCCAACCCCCAGTACGTCTACCAGACCGTCTCTCCAACGCCCATTCTGTCTACTAGACGGTCTCTCCAACACCCCAGTCCGTCTATCTGACAGTCCCTCCAACGCCTCGTCTATCTGACCCACTCTCCAACCCCCAGTCTATCTGGCAATCTCTCCAACCCGCAGTCCATCTGGCCATCTGTCCAACCACCCAATTCGTCTTCCAGACTGTCTGTCCAACGCCCAGAGAGTCCACCTGATCGTCTCCCCGACCCCCAGTCCGTCTGCCAGACCGTTTCTCCAACCCGCCAGTCCGTCTAACAGACCTACTCGCCGATCCCCAGACCGTCTACTAGACCGCCAAGTGTGTCTATCTGACGGTCTCTCCAATGCCGAGTCCGTCTACCAGACCGTCTCTGCAACGCCGTCCTACCAAACCGTCTCTCCAACGCCCAGTCCGTCTACCTGACCGCCTCTCCAACGCCCAGTCCGTTTACCAGACCGTCTCTCCAACGCCCATTCCGTCTACCAGACCGTCTCTCCAACGCCCAGTCCGTCTACCAGACTGTCCCTCCAACGCCCAGTCTATCTGACGGTCTCTCCAAAGACCCGTCTATCTGATTGTCTTTCCAACCCGCAGTCCGTCTACCAGAGTGTTTCTCCAAACCTCAGTCCGTCTACCAGACCGTCTCTCCAACGCCCAGTCCGTCTACCAGACCGCCTCTCCAATGCCCAGTCCGTCTATCTGACAGTCTCTCCAAAGACCAGTCTATCTGACTGTCTTTCCAACCCGCAGTCCGTCTACCATACTGTTTGTCCAAACCTCAGTCAGTGTACCAGATCGTCTTTCCAACGCCCAGTCTATCTGACCGTCTCTCCAACGCCCAGTCTATCTGCCTGACTCTCCAACCCCCAGTCTATCTGGCCATCTCTCGAACCCCTAGTCTATCTAGCCATCTCTCCAACCCCCCAATCCGTCTTCCAGACTGACTCTCCAACGCCCAGTCTATACACCGCACCGTCTCTCCGAACCCCAGTCCGTCTACCAGGCCGTCTCTCCAACCCGCCAGTCCGTCTGACAGACCTACTCTCCGAGCCCCCAGTCCGTCTACTAGACCGTCTCTACAACCGCCCAGTCTGTCTATCTCACCGTCTCTCCAATGCCGAGTCCGTCTACCTCACCACTCTCCAACGCCCAGTCCGTCTACCAAACCGTCTCTCCAACGCCCAACCTATCTGACCGTCTCTCCAAGGCCCAGTCCGTCCACCAGACTGTCTCTCCAACGCCCAGTCCGTCTACCAGACCGTCTATCCAACGCCCAGCCTATCTGACCGTCTCTCCAAGGCCCAGTCCGTCCACCAGACCGTCTCTCCAACGCCCAGTCCGTCTACCAGACGGTCTCTCCAACGCCCATTCTGTCTACTAGACGGTCTCTCCAACGCCCATTCTGTCTACTAGACGGTCTCTCCAACACCCCAGTCCGTCTATCTGACAGTCCCTCCAACGACCCGTCTATCTGACCGACTCTCCAACCCGCAGTCTATCTGGCCATCTGTCCAACCACCCAATTCGTCTTCCAGACTGTCTGTCCAACGCCCAGACAGTCCACCTGATCGTCTCCCCGACCCCCAGTCCGTCTGCCAGACCGTTTCTCCAACGCGCCAGTCCGTCTAACAGACCTACTCGCCGATCCCCAGACCGTCTACTAGACCGCCAAGTCTGTCTATCTGACGGTCTCTCCAATGCCGAGTCCGTCTACCAGACCGTTTCTGCAACGCCGTCCGTCTACCAAACCGTCTCTCCAACGCCCAGTCCGTCTACCAGACCGTCTCTCCAACGCCCATTCCGTCTACCAGACCGTCTCTCCAACGCCCAGTCCGTCTACCAGACCGTCTCTCCAACGCCCAGCCCGTCTACCAGACTGTCCCTCCAACGCCCAGTCTATCTGACGGTCTCTCCAAAGACCCGTCTATCTGATTGTCTTTCCAACCCGCAGTCCGTCTACCAGAGTGTTTCTCCAAACCTCAGTCCGTCTACCAGACCGTCTCTCCAACGCCCAGTCCGTCTACCAGACCGCCTCTCCAATGCCCAGTCCGTCTACCAGACTGTCTCTCCAACGCCCAGTCTATCTGACAGTCTCTCCAAAGACCAGTCTATCTGACTGTCTTTCCAACCCGCAGTCCGTCTACCATACTGTTTGTCCAAACCTCAGTCCGTGTACCAGATCGTCTTTCCAACGCCCAGTCTATCTGACCGTCTCTCCAACGCCCAGTCTATCTGCCTGACTCTCCAACCCCCAGTCTATCTGGCCATCTCTCGAACCCCTAGTCTATCTAGCCATCTCTCCAACCCCCCAATCCGTCTTCCAGACTGACTCTCCAACGCCCAGTCTGTACACCGCAACGTCTCTCCGAACCCCAGTCCGTCTACCAGACCGTCTCTCCAATCCGCCAGTCCGTCTGACAGACCTACTCTCCGAGCCCCCAGTCCGTCTACTAGACCGTCTCTACAACCGCCCAGTCTGTCTATCTCACCGTCTCTCCAATGCCGAGTCCGTCTACCTCACCGTCTCTCCAACGCACAGTCCGTCTACCAGACAGTCTCACCAACGCCCAGTCCGTCTACCAGACCGTTTCTCCAACGCCCAGCCTATCTGACAGTCTCTCCAAGGCCCAGTCCGTCCACCAGACCGTCTCTCCAACGCCCAGTCCGTCTACCAGACCGTCTCTCCAACGCCCAGTCCGTCTACCTGATCGTCTCTCCAACGCACAGTCCGTCCACCTGACCGTATCTCCAACGCCCAGTCTATCTGACGGTCTCTCCAACCCCTAGTCCGTCTATCAGACAATCTCTCCAATGCCCAGTTCGTCTACCAGACAGTCTCTGCAACGCCCAGTCCGTCTACCAAACCGTCTCTCCAACGCCCAACCTATCTGACCGTGTCTCCAAGGCCCAGTCCGTCCACCAGACTGTCTCTCCAACGCCCAGTCCGTCTATCTGACAGTCCCTCCAACGCCCCGTCTATCTGACCCACTCTCCAACCCCCAGTTTATCTGGCAATCTCTCCAACCCGCAGTCTATCTGGCCATCTGTCCAACCACAGAATTCGTCTTCCAGACTGTCTGTCCAACGCCCAGACCGTCCACCTGATCGTCTCCCCGACCCCCAGTCCGTCTGCCAGACCGTTTCTCCAACCCGCCAGTCCGTCTAACAGACCTACTCGCCGAGCCCCCAGACCGTCTACTAGACCGCCAAGTCTGTCTATCTGACGGTCTCTCCAATGCCGAGTCCGTCTACCAGACCGTCTCTCCAACGCCCAGTCCGTCTACCTGACCGTCTCTCCAACGCCCAGTCCGTCTACCAGATTGTCTCTCCAACGCCCAGTCCGTCTACCAGACCGTCTCTCCAACGCCCAGTCCGTCTACCAGGCCGTCTCTCCAACGCCCAGTCCGTCTACCAGACCGTCTCTCCAACGCCCATTCCGTCTACCAGACTGTCTCTCCAACGCCCAGTCTATCTGACGGTCTCTCCAAAGACCCGTCTATCTGACTGTCTTTCCAACCCGCAGTCCGTCTACCAGATTGTTTCTCCAAACCTCAGTCCGTCTACCAGATCGTCTCTCCAACGCCCAGTCGGTCTACCAGACGGTCTCTCCAACACCCAGTTCGTCTACCAGACCGTCCCTCCAACGCCAATTCCGTCTACCCGACCGTCTCTCCAACGCCCAGTCCGTCTACCAGACTGTCTCTCCAACCCCCAACCTATCTGACCGTCTCCCCAACGGCCAGTCCGTCAACCAGACTGTCTCTCCAAGCCGCCAGTCCATCTAACAGACCTACTCTCCGAGCCCCCAGTCCGTCTGCTAGACCTTCTCTCCAACCGCCCAGTCTGTCTATCTGACCGTCTCTCCAATGCTGAGTCCGTCTACCAGACCTACTCTGCAACGCCCAGTCCGTCTACCAGACCGTTTCTCCAACCCGCCAGTCCGTCTAACAGACCTAATCTCCGAGCCCCCAGTCTATCTACTAGACCGTCTCTTCAACGCCCATGCCGTCTACCAGACCGTCTCTCCAACGCCCAGTCTGTCTACCACACCGTCTCACCAACGCCCAGTCCGTCTGACAGACCTTCTCTCCGAGCCCCCAGTCCGTCTACTGGACCGTCACTCCAACCGCCCAGTCTGCCTATGTCACCGTCTCTCCAATGCCGAGTCCATCTACCAGACCGTCTCTCCAACGCCCAGTCCGTCTACCAGACTGTCACTCCAACGCCCAGTCTATCTGACGGTCTCTCCAAAGACCAGTCTATCTGACTGTCTTTCCAACCCACAGTCCGTCTACCATACTGTTTGTCCAAACCTCAGTCCGTCTACCAGATCGTCTCTCCAACGCCCAGTCTATCTGACCGTCTCTCCAACGCCTAGTCCTTCCACCCGACCGTCCCTCCGACTCCCCAGTCCGTCTACCAGTCCGTCTCTCCGACCCCCCAACCCGTCATTCTGACCGTCCCTTCAACGCCCAGTCTATCTAACGACTCTCCAACCCCCCGTCTATCTGGCCATCTCACCAACCCCCAGTCTATCTGGCCATCTCTCCAACCCCCCAATCCCTCTTCCGGACTGTCTCTCCAACGCGCAGTCCGTCCACTTGACCGTCTCTCCGACCCCCAGTCCGTCAACCAGACCGTCTCTCCAACCCTCCATTCCGTCTGACAGACCTACTCTCCAAGCCCCCAGTCTATCTACTAGACCGTCTCTTCAACGCCCAGTCCGTCTACCAGACCGTCTCTGCAACGCCCAGTCCGTCTACCAGACCGTCTCTCCAACCCGCCAGTCCATCTAACAGACCTACTCTCCGAGTCCCCAGTCCGTCTGCTAGATCTTCTCTCCAACCGCCCAGTCTGTCGATCTGACCGTCTCTCCAACGCCCAGTCCGTCAACCAGACCGTCTCTGCAACGCCGTCCGTCTACCAGACCGTCTCTCCAACGCCCAGTCCGTCTACCTGACCGTCTCTCCAACGCCCAGTCCGTCTACCAGATTGTCTCTCCAACGCCCAGTCCGTCTACCAGACCGTCTCTCCAACGCCCAGTCCGTCTACCAGACCGTCTCTCCAACGCCCAGACCGTCTACCAGACTGTCTCTCCAACGCCCAGTCCATCTGACGGTCTCTCCAAAGACCGTCTATCTGACTGTCTTTCCAACCCGCAGTCCGTCTACCAGATTGTTTCTCCAAACGTCAGTCCGTCTACCAGATCTTCTATCCAACGCCCAGTCAGTCTACCAGACGGTCTCTCCAACACCCAGTTCGTCTACCAGATCGTCCCTCCAACGCCAATTCCGTCTACCAGACCGTCTCTCCAACGCCCAGTCCGTCTACCAGACTGTCTCTCCAACGCCCAGTCTATCTGACGGTCTCTCGAAAGACCCGTCTATCTGACTGTCTGTCCAACCCGCAGTCCGTCTACCAGATTGTTTCTCCAAACCTCAGTCCGTCTACCAGATCTTCTATCCAACGCCCAGTCGGTCTACCAGACGGTCTCTCCAACACCCATTCCGTCTACCTGACCGTCTCTACAACGCGCAGCCCGTCTGCTTGACCGTCCTTCCAACGCCCAGTCTATCTGACTGACTCTCCAACCCCCAGTCTATCTGGTTTCTCTCCAGCCCCCAGTCTATCTGGCCATCTCTCCAACCCTCCAATCCGTCTTCCAGACTGTCTCTCCAAGGCCAGTCCGTCCACCTGACCGACTCTCCGACCCCCAGTCCGTCTGACAGACCTATTCTCCGAGCCCCCAGTCCGTCTACGAGACCGTCTCTCCAACCACTCAGTCTGTCTATCTGACCGTCTCTCCAATGCCGAGTCCGTCTACCAGACTGTCTCTGCAACGCCCAGTCCGTCTACCAGACCGTCTCTCCAACGCGCAGTCTATCTGACTGTCTTTCCAACACGCAGTCCGTCTACCAGACTGTTTGTCCAAACCTCATTCCGTCTACCAGACCGCCTCTCCAACACCCGGTCCGTCCACCAGACCATCTGTCCAACGCCAATTCCGTCTACCTGACCGTCTCTCCAACGCTCAGTCCGTCTGCCTGACGGTCTCGCCAACGCCCAGACTATCTGACTGTCTCTCCAACCCCCAGCCTATCTGACCGTCTCCCCAACGGCCAGTCCGTCAACCAGACCGTCTCTCCAAGCCGCCAGTCCATCTAACAGACCTACTCTCCGAGCCCCCAGTCGTCTGCTAGACCTTCTCTCCAACCGCCCAGTCTGTCTATCTGACCGTCTCTCCAATGCTGCGTCCGTCTACCAGACCAACTCTGCAACGCCCAGTCCGTTTACCAGACCGTTTCTCCAACGCTCCAGTCCGTCTAACAGACCTACTCTCCGAGCCCCCAGTCTATCTACTAGACCGTCTCTCCAACGCCCAGTCCGTCTAGCAGACCGTCTGTCCAACGCCCAGTCTGTCTACCAGACCATCTCTCCAACGCCAATTCCGTCTACCTGACCGTCTCTCCAACGCGCAATCCGTCTGCCTGACGGTCTCCCCAACGCCCAGTCTATCTGCCTGACTCTCCAACCCCCAGTCTATCTAGCCATCTCTCCAACCCCCCAATCCGTCTTCCAGACTGACTCTCCAACGCCCAGTCTGTACGCCGCACGGTCTCTCTGAACCCCAGTCCGTCTACTAGACCGTCTCTCCAACCCGCCAGTCCGTCTGACAGACCTACTCTCCGAGCCCCCAGTCCGTCTACTAGACCGTCTCTCCAACCGCCCAGTCTGTCTATCTCACCGTTTCTCCAATGCCGAGTCCATCTACCAGACCGTCTCGGCAACGCCCAGTCCGTCTACCAGACCGTCTCTCCAACGCCCAGTCCGTCTACCAGACCGCCTCTCCAACGCCCAGTCCATCTACCAGACTGTCTCTCCAATGCCCAGTCTATCTGACGGTCTCTCCAAAGACCAGTCTATCTGACTGTCTTTCCAACCCGCAGTCCGTCTACCATACTGTCTGTCCAAACCTCAGTCCGTCTACCAGATCGTCTCTCCAACGCCCAGACCATCTGACCGTCTCTCCAACGCCCAGTCTATCGACCATCTCTCCAACGCCCAGTCTATCGACCATCTCTCCAACGCCCAGTTCTTCCACCCGACCGTCTCTCCGACTCCCCAGTCCGTCTACCAGTCCGTCTCTCCGACCCCCCAACCCGTCATTCTGACCGTCCCTTCAACCCAACCGTTTTTTGGGCATCACAGCTTGAAGATGTCCTGGATATGACAGAGGCTAGTGCCCATGATGGAGCTGTTTGGGTTGACAACTCTCTGCAGTTCCCCCCCACCATCCCACCCTCACCCATGCCAGACAGTGATGCAGTCAGTTGGAATGCTCTCCATGGTACAGCCGTAGAAGTTTCTAACTGTCTTTGGTATCATACCAAATCTCTTAAAACTCCTAATGAAATATAGCCATCGCTGTAGCTGCATCGATATGTTGGACCCAGGATAGATCCTCAGAGATTATCACAACCAAGAACTTCAAGTTGCTCACACTTCTCTGTAATCCACGAGCCATTTGCTTAGAATCAAACGACCTTGCCCTGGTATCTCAAGGCTGGGTGTGTCTGCACGTCGGCCACCAAACCCCCCACACCCCCCTGCACTCCTCCTCTGCCACCTGTCCCACACACCACCCCCCCCCACCCCCCGGCACTCCATGCACGCCATTCCCAACAACACTTGCTCCCGCCAGGTTTACAAACCCGCTCTCTGCTCCACGCTGACAAATACAGTAGAAAGTGATGGATGCCTGGAATATGCTGCCTGGAGTGGTGGTAGAGGCAGAGACAGACATGATAGAGACGCTTCAGAGATCCTTACCTAAGCACATGAATTTGAGGAAATTTATAGAATATGGACATTGTGTAGGCAGAATCGATTAGTTCAGTTGGCCATTTGATTACTAATTTAATTGATTCACCACAGCATTGTGGGCCGAAGGGTCTTATCTTCTGCTAGGCTTGACCTTAACTATTTCAAACTTGAGATCTTCCCCATCACACTTGCTTACCCTCACCACGGTTTCTTCTTCCTCTTGCCTCTACAGGGTTCCTGGTTCGAGGAGGGATCCATCAGTCGCCAGCCTTACTCAAGGTCTCAGCGGGGGCCAGTGTGGAACTTGGCTGCCTCTTTGATGAGCCGGCAGTAGCGCCGACCATAGCCGCTTTCCAGTGGGACCTCCCCAATGGGAGGCTCTACCACGTGCTGCCTGCCGGCAGGGTGGGAGGCAGTACCAGCTGGCGCGTCCACCTCCAGGCAGAGCTGAAGGCGAGGAGCAGCAGGCTGAGCATTAGGAGGGTCTCCTCTGCAGACAGTGGGCTCTATGTGTGTATTGTCCAGCTTCTGGAGCCATTGCCCATTGTCCAGATGAAGGGAACAGCAACTCGTCTTCATATCATCCCAGGTATTGGCTGGGCACACTCATATTCCACCTGGCTCTACATGGGACTCCCTCCTGAGGCAGGTTGGATGGAGAAATAAGGTTCTTGGGAGTATCCAACACGCAGACAAGCCATTCATCCCAACTAGTCCAAGCTAAGATGTCCATCCAAGATAGAAGATACAATACTGTGCAAAAGTCTTAAGCATACATTATTGCTAGGGTGCCCAAGACTTGTGCACAATACTGTATTCGTCAACATAGAGCAGAGAGCGAGTTTGTAAATCTGGTGTGAGCAAAGGATGTTGGGAATGGCGAGGGTGCAGCGTCACAGGAGGGTTGTGGGATAGGTGGCAAAGGAGTGTCAGGGCAGCGGGTGGTACGGATGCAGACACGCCCAGTCCTGAGAAACCAGGCAAGGTTTGATTCCAAACAACTGGTTTCTTCATCATTACAGTATGTCCCTCTGGTGCTTCCCACTCTCTTCCTGTCTCCTTTTCCCAACCATGATTCCCCTCTCTCTGCCCTCAGTCCATGATAGAGACCCATATCAGAATCAGGTTTATCATCACTCACATGTCATGAAATTTGTTTTATCTTGTGACACATCCTTATCAACTCCAGCATCTTCCCAGCCACTGAGGCCAGGCTAACTGGCCTATCATTTCATTTTTTTGCCCTCTCACTTCTTGAAGAGTGGAGTGACACTTGCTATTTTCCAGTCTTCCAGAAACTTGTGATCGTTGATAGATTATTACTAATACCTTGACAATCTCCCCAGCCACCTTTTTCAGAACAGGGGGTGTAGTCGATCTGGCCCAGGTGACATACCTACCTTCAGACCTTTCAGCTTCCCAAGCACCTTCTCGCTAGTAATAACAACAGGACTTACTTCTGCCCCCTGACACTTCAAACTTCCGGCATACTGCTAGCACCTTCCACAGTGAAGATGGATGCAAAACACTTTAGTTTGTCAGTCATTTCCTTGTCCTCCATTACTACCTCTCCAGTGTCATTTTCCCATGGGCAGATATCTATTCTCACCTCTCATTTACTCTTTATGGAACATGAAGTGAAACCCGGCATTTGTGTCAAGTCAAATCAGTGAGGATTGTGCTAGGGAAGCCTTCAAGTGTTACCACGCTTCTGATACCAACGTAGCATCCCACAACTTTCTACAATGACACTTCACAATGACCAATTAACCTACTCGGTACGTATGAGTTTTGTGTCCTTTTCTATCCAGAATCCACTCCAGTCCCAGGAAGGGTTTCCCAGTCCCCCGCCTCCCTCTCGGTGAGGGAAGGAGAGCCCGTTACACTGACGTGCATCTTACAGACAACGGCGACGGAGGCGGAAGACATGTCGTTCATTTGGATGTGGGGAACTTCTTTAACCACCTGCTCCACAGTGCCCGGCGCTACCAGCAGGTGGCAGTGTGCTCCGGTTCCTGATCCGGGAGTCCTTATCACAGCCGATTTACAAACTAAATCATCAGAGTTCAGCATCACCCAGGTTTCTCTAGATCACAATGGAACTTATAAGTGTGATGTTGCGATCACCAAACCTCTGGCAAGGGTAATTTTACATGGAAATGGATCGACATTACTGGTGGAAGGTAGGTAAAGTTACATTTCATTCACTTCACTCTTGTTCTTTCTGCATGTACGCTGTGGCTTCCTTCATTCAATCGATTTTTCTTTCAATCTTTCGTGATACAGAGAGGAGTAGGCCCTTTAAGCCACACAATCCCCATCAGCCCAATCCAGGACATTTTACAATGACCAATTAACCTACTCGGTACGTCTTTGGACTTGCGGGAGGAAACTAAAGCACCCTAGGGAAAACCAAAGCACCCTGGGGAAAGTAAAGCGCCCCGGGGAAAACCCATGCATTCCACGGGGAGGACAGACGAGACTCCTTAAGTACCTCCTGAACCTGTTTAAGTACCACTTATGCTGCCCATCCTCTTTCAGGTTTGATGAGTTGTGCATTCAGAGATGCTCTTCTACACGCCACTGTTGTAATCTGAAGTTATTTAAGATACTGTCACTGTGCTGCCTTAGTAGTCAGTTATTTTATTTGTCATTTAGCACCCTTTGCTGGTAGTTTTGTATAGCAGTCATTTAGGTCAAGTGGTCTGTGTCTCTAGTTGATGACATCATCAGTAGGCATCGAGACAGTTCTCTATGTAGAGTTCAGGGAGAGCTTGTACCTTTTCATCTGACATCATCCTGACGTTCAGGTCTTTGAAAGCATCGTCAGTATGTAAAAGTAACCTTTGGGTTTATTATTTATTGATGTATATGCATATTTCCACAAATCAGAGATATTTGAACGGTTTGTGTGGAGATAAAATACAGATGGAATATTCATGCGGGCCACATGTTCTGGCTAACCTGTAGTGAGAAAATGTGCATAAGATACATTGTATGTAGCAACATCTTGCTTACCAGTAGCCTATCTTTATGATATAGTTGGAACTTATTTGTATACAAAATAATACTCAAGATACTGTATCACTTGTGATATACTTACTGCTTGCCTTGTACTTACCATAATGGGAATTTGGACACCTTTTTTTCTTTCCGTCAGTTTCACCCTACCGCCAGTTGTTACATTAAAGAACGTCAATTTGGAACATCTTTGTCAGTGTAGTAATTGGGGATGGAGTTCATCTGCCTGTCAATTCATGCAAGGCGTGTGAAGAGGACAGGACAGTAAAACGATACTTTCTGGAGTACAAAGGCAATTCTCTTTTCAAAATGTCAGACAAAAAATCATCAGGATCTCAGTCACTACGGACAAGGTCTCATGCCTCGGATTCATCTTCATCCAAACGATCGTATGGCTCCTCCATTCGTGCAGCCGTAGCCTTAGCTCGTGCTGAAGCCCAGGCGGCTAAAGTGGAGGCAGCATTTGCAGAAAAGGAACGCCAAATCAAAATGGAACAAGCACGCTTAGAGGTATCACTTGATGCCCTTCAATGGGAGAAAAGAGCTGCAGCTGTGGTAGCTAAAGCTGAAGCGTTAGAGGCAGCCATGGAAGAGCAAAATGAGGACCTCAGCTCCAAAATTGATCTTCAAACCCATGCTCCAGCGGAGTGCACAGAAGGGTATGTGGAAGAGCAGACAAAGCATGCTACCTATCAGTCAATACCTACATTAGAAGGAGTCTGTACTAACAGTATTAGTCAACCAGCCTCTGTTGTACAGCGTGCACCCAAAGCTACTGTGCAGTGTCACATTCAGGATGAGAAACCCAGTCATAACCGTCATCCTCAGGAGCGTGTTTCATTGGTTGGAAGTCAGTTAAAGCACACCAACGCTCACATGTCACACCCTTCGGGTAGAAAGCCCCAGATAGTGCGGAGTTCAAGGGGAGCCATGGACCGCACGAGTTACACAGAGGTATCCAATGACAGAGATCGTCCTCAAGCACACCAGGATGCAGAGGCCCAACAGGCTAATCCTGCTGATAGTCAGAGCATGTTGGACTGTCAGGTTTCTTCCAAGACACGAACTTGTGTCCTCAGAGCTTCTGCAGTTTAGTGGCCGTCCTGAGAGTTACAGGGCTTGGAAAGTAAATTCCTGAATGCCATACGAGGTCTAATCCTTACAGACAGTGAAGAGATGGAGCGCTTGGTGAAGTGGCCAGGTACCGAGCCAGCTGAACATGTGAGAAGGATAAGAGCTGAGCGTGTCCACCACCCACAGAGAGGGCTCAAAATGGTTTGGAACAGACTTGACGAGTGTTATGGGTCACCAGAAGTCATTGAGAATGTGCTGTTCGGGAGAGTGGATAGCTTCCCTAAGATCTCTAACAAGGACCACAGGAAGTTAAGAGAGCCAGGTGACTTGTTAATGGAGCTTGAAGACACTAAATCTGATGGGGACCTGCCGGGGCTCGCTTACTTAGACACAGTCCGTGGTATCAACCCCATTGTGCAGAAGCTGCCATATAATTTGCAGAAGAGATGACTCTCACATGGTTTTAAGTTCAAGAGCATAATGTTCCCTTTCCACCTTTTGCCTATTTTGTGGAGTTCGTTTGTCAGCAAGCCAAGATGTGAAATGATCCCAGCTTCTCTCTCATTGCAGGTAGTACTGACCCTCCAGTGATAGGAAAGTCAGCTCTTAAGTACAGCAGTCAGAGGCCTCCAGTCTCAGTTCACAAGACTGAAGTGTCTCCTTACACCTCCTCTTTGGCTGACACAACATGCAAGAGTAAAGTGGATCCTGCTAAGCAATACCCCTTGCGCAACAAACCGTACCCCCTCCAAAAATGCCGTGGATTTAGGGAGAAGTCCATCAAGAACAGGGAAGCCTTTTCAAAGCAGCATAGCAGCTGCTACAAATGCTGTGCATCATCAGCACACTGAGCCAAAAATTGTGACAGCAGCATAAAGTGTGCCGAATGTGGAAGCGAGAGTTACAGCTCAGCCCTGCACCCTGGGCCTGCTCCTTGGTCCTCAGAGGCCCAACCCCTGCACGTGAGCATGGCAGGGTGGAAAGGAATAATATTGATGTCACAACGGGGTGCTGGGAACGGACCCAAATGCAAGACACAGACACTGAAATACAAGGAACAGGACTTGACTAGAGTAGGGACGTGACAGGATTCAGACCAGGAGCAGGGACAAGAACACAGACTTGGGCTAGGGAAAGTAGGACCAGGACTAGGAACTGTGGACTTGGAGACAAGGCTTCAACTCCGAGCCTGAGACAGGGCAAGGACCCAGAACCTGGGTCTTGCCTTGGGCTCAGACCCCAGAACCAGGCAAGGACATGACATGGCTTCAGGACAGGACATAGCTGAGGTCTAGAGGCCTGAGTATGGAGACAGGCTGGAGTCTTTGCTCTAGAGGCTTGAGGCTGGGGTCTTGGGTCTTGAGCTTGGCTTGGGATCCTCAAGGCTTGGGTTCTTGAAGCTCAGAGACAGACTGGGAACTGAACATAAACATAGAGCCAGGACCTATCCTAAGAGAAGCCGGGACTCAACTTCATCTCCACACCAAGGTGGGACAGGTCTCTCCATCAGGTAATGGCAGAACAGCCAGACTTACCCAACAGAGGCAAGGACAAGACAGGACAGGACAGGACAGGTCCCTCCCCGCAGGGCAACAGCAAAAGGGCCTGACTCACACCACAGAGGCAAGGACAAGACAAGACAGGACCCCCCCCCCCCCCCACAGGGCAAAAGCAGACCAGTCTGACTTACCCCACAGAGGCAAGGACAAGAAGAGACAAACACCAAAGAACAACAGACAGTTCCATCTCTGCTCTGGGGTAGCTCCAAGTCTCAGTTCAGCCAGCAACCTCAGCTGGCAACAGAAACAGCTGGATCCCTACCTAGCTCAGAGTGGCTGGCTGCCACTCAGCTGGCCCAGGAAACAGCCAAATCCATACCACAAAGACTACCCCAACAAGTGGCAACAAGACTTCATGAAGCAGTGGTCCTCCAACCAGGCATAGAGAACACAAATGGTTTCACTGGCCTTCCATCAGCAGGTTGCTCCAAGGGGGACTGACAAGACAAACCAGCAGCCCACACTCAACCCCAAGGCTACTTATATTGCAAGCCCAAAGATGGGAATCAGGTGCCTATGATTAACTTAAACAAAGGACAGCTGGAATACCCGGAGTCCTGAGTCCACGGACCGGACCATGACAATTGAAGAAGCTACTGTTTCCTCAAGCTGTACACAGTTCTGTGTGGGAGACCTCAATGGAAAATTGTGCTCAAAGATTTGTCTCGTGAAAGTCTACCCAGCTGGCCAGTAGGAAAATGTAATCCAGTTATTTGCGATACTGGACGATCAGAGTAATCGCTCATTGGTAAGGTCTGAGTTCTTTGACCTTTTTAACATCAAAGACCACAATTCTCCTTACTCTCTCAAGATATGAGCTGGTGTGATTGAGACAGCAGGCAGCAGAGTGCATGGCTTTCAGGTGGAATCCATGGACGGACAGGTTATTCTCTCTCTCCCAACACTGATTGAGTGTAACGCGATCCCGAATAATCACTCTGAAATCCGCACACCGGAAGCAGCACTGCATCAGGCTCATCTGAAATCACTGGTGCAAAAGATCGCAGACCTCGACCCTCAGGCTCCCATCATGATCCTGCTCGGAAGAGACATCATAAGGATCCACAAAGTACGGAAACAAATAAATGGGCCACATGACTCCCCCATGCTCAAAAACTGGACTTGGGATGGGTAATTGTTGGCAATGTCTGTCTAGGAAATGTCTACAAACCGGCCACTGTGAGCACCTACTATACCAACACTCTGGAAAATGGCCGCCACGCCGTCTTTCAACCATGCCCCTAATCACTATGTCGTAAAGGAAAAGTGGTACGGCAGCAAGGCCCTAGGTCTCCCTGCATTTGTCCCTGTGGAAGGTCCCACATGCGAAGAATACAGAGAAAAACCTGGGTTGTAGTGTCTTTCAACAGACAAAAGATGATGACAAGATGGGCCCTTCAGTTGAGGATATACTTTTTCTGAAGACTATGGAAAAGGGAACCTATAAAGATGAGGACAATAGCCGAGTAGCTCCCCAGCCATTCAGACAGCCATGACCTCGCCTTCCCAACAACAGGTCACAAGCAGCAGACCGTCTTTCTTCACTGCACCACTCCTTTAACAAGAAGCCTGAGTTGAAGAATCATTTCATCTCATTCATGGAAAACATATTCCAGAATGGCCACGCAGAGGTAGCTCCTCCCCTTGGAACAGATGAAGAATGTTGGTACCTCCCTTGCTTTGGGGTTTACCATCCAAAGAAACCAGGCCAGATTCAGGTGGTCTTTCATTCAAGTGCTCAACACAAGGGAGTCTCACTGAATCAGGTCCTCCTGACTGGCCTGGACCTCAACAACAGTCTTCTTGGGGTACTTATCCGCTTTCGTAAGGACTCCATTGCCATCACAGTGGACATACAACAGATATTCCACTGTTTTCTTGTCAGGCCGGAAGACAGGAATTTCCTGAGATTTCCTTGGTATTGAGAGAGCAACCTTGAAAATGACATCACAGAGTATTGTGTGAAAGTGCACATCTTTGGGAATAGTCCATCGCCAGCAGTCACCATTCACTGTCTCAGACGAGCCGCTGAAGAAGGGGAGAGAGAGTTTGGCAAGGATGCAAGGCAGTTCGTTGAAAGAGACTTTTATGTTGATGATGGACTTAAGTCCCTGTCCACATCAGAGGCTGCTATCGACCTGCTCAAAAGAACGCAGAACATGCTGGCTTGCTCCAACCTCAGGCTACATAAAATAGCCTCAAACAGCAGAGAGGTCATGGAGACATTCCCCGCTGAGGATCACGCCAATGACCTTAAAGATCTGGATCTTGGTGTCGACTCCCTACCTGTACAGTGCAGCCTTGGACTCTGCTGGGACTTGAAGACAGACACTTTCCTATTCCAGGTAGCAGGAGAAAGGAGGCCGTTCACACGCCGGAGTGTATTATCAACAGTGAACAGCTTATGTGACCCATTGGGATTCGTAGCACCGGTCACTATACGAGGCAAGGCCTTACTTCAAGAACTCTCAATGGAGATGAGTGATTGGGATGCTCCATTACCTCGAGACAAAGAAGAACTATGGGAAAATTGGAAAGAATCCTTAAAAGAGCTTCAGCACCTGAAGATCCCAAGGCCATACACAAGTGTGTCTCCAATGGATGCCCAGCACAAGGAACTCTATGTCTTTTCAGATGCTTCAGATAAGGCAATAGCTGCAGCTGCCTATCTAAAGATCTCAGATGCAGAAGGGAACTGCCACATCGGCTTTATATTAGGCAAGGCAAGATTAGCTGCACGTCCAGAACAAACGATACCTCGGTTGGAGTTGTGCGCTGCGGTGATGGCTGTGGACATGGCGGTGCTCATTACCTTTGAGATTGACATCGAGTTTGATGCAGTCACTTTCTATACAGACAGCAAGGTAGTTCTGGGCTACATTTATAATGAATAGTGGAGATTCAACGTTTATGTCAACAATCGGATCCAGAGGATCAGGAGAGGCACACAGCCACAACAACGGCATTATGTGTCCACTGAACACAACCCTGCAGACCATGCCACAAGGTCCATCCCTGTAGCCCGTCTGAAAGACACCACCTGGTTTACCAGGCCTGCGTTCTTATCTCAGCCAGAGAAAACTTCTCTCAAGGCAGCCGTCTTTGAACTAGTGGACCCAGAACAAGATAAAGAAATTCACACGCAAGTGACAGTGCTCACTTCCACCACCCAAGACAGCCGACTTGGATCTCAGCGCTTTGAGCACTTTTCTAACTGGAGGGCTCTTACTCATGTCATATCTTGTCTCAGACATATTGCATGCCTTTTCAAGAAGACCTCAGAAGACTCTACAGGGAGCTGCAAGGGATGGCATCATTGTGAGACACCATACACAGTGGAAGAACTCAGTCAGAGCAAAAACGTCATCATTCGATCTGTGCAGCAGGAAACTTACGCTGAAGAAATGGAATGCATCAGGAGCCAAAGAGATATCCCTAAGGACAGTCCTCTGAGGATGCTGGATCCATTTATTGGTGAGGACGGCCTATTAAGAGTCGGAGGATGTATACAGGAATCATAGATGGGACATGAAGAGAAGAGGCCCATCATCATTCCCAAATGGCATCATCTTGCATTACTCCTTGTGCAACATTGCCATGTGGAGTCACAACATCAAGGATGCCATTTTAATGAAGCACTGTCCGCTCAGCTGGTTACTGGATTGTGGGTGCCAAAAGGTGTGTAATCAGTTTCATCTTCACGTGCATCACCTGTCGTAAGCTTCGGGGGACATGTGAAGTCCAGAAAATGGCTGACTTACCTCCTGACAGACTCAGCATGGAACCGTCTTTCACACATGTTGGTATTGTATTTGAACCCTGGACCATCTCTGCGCGCCATGCGAGAGGTGGCCAGGCCAAAGGTAAAAGATGGTCAGTTTTATTTACCTGCTTATGCATTAGAGCCATCTACCTCGAGGTCATAGAGTCCATGGGCAGCTCAAGTTTTATAAATGCCCTGAGAAGCTTCCTGGCGATCCGTGGGCCAGTCAAGCAAATTCATTCTGACTGGGGAATGAACTTCATCAGAGCGTGCAAAGATCTAGGAATGTCCTCCAACGTTGACGAGAATGTGGTGAAGAGGTATCTCTCAGAAAAGGGCTGTACCTGGACATTCAATCCGCCTCATTCCTCCCATATGGGAGGGGCATGGGAGAGAATGATCAGCACCGCCTGCAAGATCCTGGACTCAATGCTTCTCCAGTCAGGGCCTTCTAGACTCACTCATGAGGTGCTCACCACCTTTATGGCCGAGGTGATGGCCATTGTGAACAATAGACCTCTAAGGCCCATGTCTACTGATGCAGAAGATCCATTCATTCTCACTCCTGCCACACTGCTCACACAGAAAAGCAGCCCTTATCCCATTCTTCCAGGTGAGTTCGAGAGCGAGGACCTGTGCAAGAGACAGTGGCGACAGGTACCTTCTGGGACAGATGGCGCAAACAGTACTTGTCTACCTTGCAGTTACGAAGGACATGGACGTCCCGTAGGCCAAACATCACACCAGGATCTGTGGTGCTCATGAGGGATTGTCAATCCAGAAGAAGTGACTGGCCTTTAGGAGTCATAACTCGGGTATTTCCCAGCAAGGACGGAAGAGTCTGTAAGATTGAGGTGAAGATCAACAGAGGTGATGGAACAAAGCTGTTACTCAGGCCTGTGGCTGAAGTAGTCTTGCTGCTCTCCCCTAAGGACTAGGAACGAGGGACTTCCTCATTTAGAGGTGAATTGTTAAAGTGTTATATTGTTTTATCTAGGGATACCAGGCTGCGAGTGTGCTGCCTTAAGTCAGTTATTTTATTTGTCATTTAGCACCCTTTGCTGGTAGTTTTGTATAGCAGTTATTTAGGTCATGTGTTCTGTGTCTCTGGTTGATGACATCATCAGTAGGCGTCGAGACAGTTCTCCATGTAGAGTTGAGGGGGAGCTTGTACCTTTTCATCCAACATCATCCTGACGTTCAGGTCTTTGAAAGCATCGTCGGTATGTAAAAGTAATCTTTGGGTTTATTATTGGGGATGGAGTTCATCTGCCTGTCAATTCATGCAAGGCATTTGAAGAGGACAGGGCAGTCACCTTCCTGTCAGTTTGAACCAGTCCGGCCATTCTCCTCTGTCCTTTCTCTATCAGAAGGAGGTGGCTGGGAATGGATCCAAGTGCAGACACAGACACTGAAGTACTAAGGACAGGACTAGGATACAGGGTGAGGGCTAGGACATGGACATGAAAACTGGGAACCCGGAACAGGACTGGACAAGAGAGCTAGGAGCCCAGGCTAGGACTCCAAGCCAGAGACTGGACAAGGACCCAGAACCTGGGTCTTGCCTCTGTCTTGGACCCCAGAACTAGGCAAGGACGTGACTTGGCTGGCAGGCAGGACGAGGCTGGAGTCTTCAGACTTGAGGCGAGGCTTGAAGCTTGGGGTCTTGAAGCTTGGCTTGGGGCGAGGCTCGAGGCTTGGGCTCTTGAAGATCCTCCTGGGCAGGGCGCGGATCTCCACCTGACGGAGGCGAGGGACAGGAAGGGATAGACCCAACCGCAGGGTAACGGCAATCTGGCCTGACTTACCCAACGGAGGCAAGGGACAGGAAGGGACAGGACCCACCGTAGGGTAACGGAAATCTGGCCTGACTTACCCAACGGAGGCAAGGTACAGGAAGGGACAGGACCCACCACAGGGTAATGGCAACCTGGCCTGACTTACCCGACGGAGGCAAGGGACAGGAAGGGACCTAGGTTCAGGATGGTTCCAGGACAAGACTTCAGGCGAGACGAGGCGAGAGTTACCAGTAAGACAAGGCAAGGCTTCAGGCAATGCAAGGTGAGACAAGAACTACAGGCGAGATGAGAGTTACCGGCAAGACGAGGCAGGGCTTTAGGCAATGCAAGGTGAGACAAGAACTACAGGCGAGGCGAGAGTTACCGGCAAGACAAGGCAAGGCTTCAGGTGAGGAAACAGAAGGCAGGGGAAGGGATACAAGGAGTAAGGACAAGAACAATCCAGCAACCACACCCTGGTCTCTGGAGGTATTTATGAAGCCAGCCCCAACGAGAATCAGCTGCCTCAATTAGTGTTCACAGGAACAGAAACAGGACAGACAGGAAAACCTGGAGCACGAGTCGATGGACCAGACCGTGAACCGGAATGCAGACTTCATGGACCGGACCATTGCATTCTCATTAACAAGTAATTTTTGCCCACACGAATGCTGCTCACTGGATGATTTTTCTGTTTTTGCAACATTCTCTGTAAACTCAGGAACTGTTGTGCCTGAATATCCCAGGAGATCAGCTGTTTCTGAGATACTCAATCCACTGTATCTGGCACCAACACTCATTCTACGATGAAAGTTGCTTAGATCACATTTCTTCCTCATTCTGATGTTTGGTCTGAACAACAACTGAACCTCGTGACCATGTCTGCATGCTTTTATGCATTGAGTTGCTGCCACGTGATTGGCTGATTAGATGTTTGCATTAACGAGCAGGTGTACCTCATAAAGTGGCCACTGGATGTGTGTGTGGTCTAATTTTTGTCAGCCTGTGCTTTCCAGAATCACAATCAAGTTTATTATCTCTGATATGCAGCATGTGTTCTTTTGTGGCAGCAGTACAGTGCAAGATATAAAAAATTACTGTGTTACAGTAAGAGATATAAAAAATAAGTAGTGAGAAAAGCAAGCAAAATCATGAGGTAGAGCTCATGGTTTCATGGGCCATTCACAAATCTGGTGGCTGAGGAGAAGAAGCTGTTCCTAAAATGTAAAGTCTATGTCTTCCTCCTCCTTGATGGTAGCAATGAGAAGCGGGCCGCCCTGGGGGGTGGGGGGTCCTTAATGAAGGATGCCACCTTTTTTTAGGGTGTCACTCCTTGAAGATGTCCTCGATGCCAGGGTGGTTAGTGTCCTTGCTGGTGCAGGCTGAGTTTGCATCCCACTGCAGCTTATTCTGATCCTGTGCACAGTGATGCAGCCAGTCAGAACTCTCTCCATGGTACATCTGTAGAAATTTCCTCGGTCTTTGGTGACACACCAGACCTCCTCAAACTCCAAATGAAATATAGCCAACATCGATATGTTGAGTGCACGATAGATTTTCAGAGATGTTGATACCCAAGGACTTGAAATTTCTCACTGTGTCCACTTCTGACCCCTCGATCAGGACTGGTGTGAGTTCCCTGGACTCCCCTTTCCTGAAGCCCACAAGCAATTCCTTGATCTTACTGAATGCTGAGTGCAAAGTTGTTGTTGTGACAACACTCAACCAAATGATTTACCTCGCTCCTGTACACCTCCTTGTCACCATCTGAGATTCTGCCGACAACAGAGTGTCATTGGCAAACTTTACAGATGGCATTTGAACTATGCCTAGCCACACAGTCAGGAGTGTAGATTGAACCATGTAGCAGGAAAGAGAGAGAGAGAGGGAGGAATCTTGAGCAACATGCGCAAAAGTTCTGGAAAAGCTCAGCAGGTCAGGTAGAGAAAATGTCGGAATGAAATGATCTCTATGGATTGCATGCAAAGCCAAGTTTTTCAAGGAGAAAGCAATAACAAGTTGCAGAATAGAGTGTAACAGCTACAGAGAAAGGGCAGTGCAGTTAAACAATGAGGTGCAAGGGTCAGAAAGATAGATTATGAGGTCACGACACTGTTATACAGGAGGCCAATTCAGAAGTCTTATAACAGTGGGATTCAAGCTGCCCTGGAGCCTGGTGGTACATGCTGGCAGGCTTTGGTATCTTCTGCTCAATGGGAGGAGGGTGAAAAGAGAATGTCCAGGGTGAGTGAGGTCTTTGAGTATATTGGCTGCTTTACCAAGGCAGCGAGAAGTATAGACAGGGTCCATGGAGGGACGGCTGGTTTGCGTGATACACTGAGCTGTGTTCACAACTCTCTGCTGTTTCTCGTGGTCCCTGGGACCCGGATATACCAGGTCAAAGTATCATACAGTGCCACTGGGGCCTTCAATGTTGACATTGCCCTACGGGCACCATTTCGTATTCATCCCATCTTCCAACAGCAGGCCTATACTCTGGACACTGAAGGGCTGGTCTAGGTACTTAGGTAGTTTCACAGTTCCTCACCACTCTCTGGGTGGGAACGTGGGTCCCCTCTAATGCCTTGCTGGGCCCTATATCTGGTTAACATGGTTCAATCAATCCGGGCCTTCTGCACCTGGAATTCGTCTCTCATTTCCTCACCCAGCTGTGGCCCTCTCCACGTCTCTTTACCCAGAGTCCCCACTGACGGTCTCCCAGCTGCCCTCCCTCATCACGGTGATGGAAGGAGAAGACGCCAGGTTGACCTGCAGCCTCCAGCAAGAGGCCGCCGATGTGAGGAACCTCAGCTTCACCTGGTCCAGCGAGAGCGCTGAGGTGACCTGCCCCATCGTGGTCCCCGGACAGGAGTCGAATTGGTGCAGCAGTTGGGATGGAAGGCTTTCTGTCACGGCTCACGGCTGGAATAAATCCTCGGTTCTGACCATCAAGGAAGTTTCTGTCGTGGACAACGGTACCTACAGGTGTGGGGTTACGCTCCTTGATCCCCCCGGGGACAAGACGGTTTATGGAAGTGGCTCTGTGCTGTTGGTTCTCGGTGAGTGTTTCTGATATTTTACTGATCTAAGCGCTCTCCCCTCCCCCCACCGTTACTCCCGCGTCACTCACTGCTCCTCTCTGTCCAGCCAGTCCCCCCGTTGGGTCCTCAGCCTCCCTGACAGGTGGAGCTCAAATGCACGTGATGGGTCTTTTTCCATCTGTACATTTTGCCACAGTCAGAGAGTCTCACATCAGGGAGTCAGACCATCTGACCCATCACGTTTTGTGCTGCTCAGCGGGTACCCATCGTTTTGATCCCATCTTTAGCGCTTGGCCCAGTGCTTTCTGTGCCTGGGTGTCTGTACACCTCTTCAACCCTCTAGGTGACCATGAAAAGAAGGAGAGAGAGGGAAATATAAGGAGGGTGAGAGGGGAAGGGGAAGGTGAAAGAAATGGAGGGGGAGGAGCGGGAGAGAAATAGAGATGGCGAGGAGGAAAGGAGAAGGGAAACTGGAGAGAGTGAGAGAGACCAAGAGAGGCAGAAAGAAATATGGAGAGGGGAAAAGCAGAGAGAGAGAGAGAGAAGGTAAAAGAAGGAAGAAACATAGAGAAGGATAGAAGAGAGAACTAAGAGAGAGGGGGAAATGAGATAGAAGCACTGCAGAGCAAACTGATGTGGAATAATGAGCAAGTTGCAAATAAGTGCAATATAAAATCAACTTCTCCCTCTGAACTCTCAGGTGAAGTGGAATCTCCAGGGACCAATAAGTCTGAAGATCTTTACCTGCTTCCTGGTAAGTTCATGTAACCTTTCAGGAAGGAGTGAACCAGAATGGATTCCGGGTTATCTGGATGTTGCTGCTAGATAACAAGCATTCTGTTTATAAAATCCCTGTACTATCCTATAGCCCTTCATCACTCCTGATCACTCATAGATCATTGGAGAAGGACCAGGGTCAAATTCAAGGGTTACTGTCATTCAACGCTACACATGTGTGCAGATAAGTGAAAACAACGTACCTCTGTAATTTACTGATAAACCCTTTCGGTTCCTCAAACAGTGCCGCTCAACAATCTCCCAATTTAATCCTACTCTAAACATGGGGCAATGTCCAATGACTATGTAACCTACCAACTGGTAGGCTTTGTACTGTGGGAAGTAACCGGAGCGCATGGAGGAAACCACGTAGTCACATGGAGGACGTACAAACTGCTTACAGGCACTGTTGAGAATTGAACCTGGGTTGCCTGTATTGTAAAATGTTGTGCTAGCCACTACACTACTGAGCAGCCCTACAGCAAATGTAGGTACAATCAGTTGAAAAATAACACTGGGATAACGGATTAGTTTGGTGACCTTTCTAATCCCACACTACATAAAACCATGAGATATAGGAGCAGAATTAGGCCATTTGGCCCATCGAGTCTGCTACATTATTTCATCATGGCTAATCCATTTTCCCTCTCAGCCCCAAT
The DNA here is from genome assembly GCF_963921235.1 of Mobula hypostoma. Classification (NCBI taxonomy): domain Eukaryota; kingdom Metazoa; phylum Chordata; class Chondrichthyes; order Myliobatiformes; family Myliobatidae; genus Mobula; species Mobula hypostoma. The sequence goes on along the minus strand of NC_086101.1, from coordinate 109,550,740 downwards.
TTCCTGCCTTCCTCCCATAACTATTCATGTCCTGACTAATCAAGAATCTATCAAACTCTGCCCTAAATATAGCCAATGCCCTGGCCTCCACAGCCACCTGTGGCAATAATCTGCACGGATTCACCAATCTACATTAGTCCCAGATTAAACCAACTGTTTCTCTCCCTCCCCATTCCCCAGTACAGATCCCCAACTGATCTGCTCTCTCTCTCTGCCTTCATCCTTAATCTGATTTTTTTTTGGGGAGAGAGAGAGCTTGTGGCATGTCGAATGATCAGGTGAACGATTAACTTTTGTTGCACTGCAGATCGTGGTCTTTATGGGGGGTTTTGCTATTGCTTGCTTGGTGGGTGAAGGATGCTGATGCTTTTTAGCGGTCATGAGTGGAGGCAGGGAGGGGCGTTGCTTTGCTGCTGCTTGTGTGTTGGAGGGGGAGCTGGGGGGCTTTGGGGTTCTAATGTTTTAACTGTCACTCATCCTTTGGGGCACTCTTCTGTTTTTGTGGATGTCTGCAAAGAGCAAGAATTTCAGGTTGTATACTGTATACATTTCTCTGATGTTAAATGGAACTATTAAACTATTGATTTGCACAGTTTATAAAGACATTGTGCTGGTCTTGTTTTCCCCAATGGTCACCTGACATGGGGAGTTCCCAGTAAAGCAATAAAATGGAAACTAACCATTTTGAGTTCTTGTCAAGGAAATGACTTCAGCTTCAAATTATACTCATGAAGGACAAATTGCAGTGAGAGAGTAAAACAAAGACCAGGGGATTTTGTGTGTGTGAGAAAGGGGAGGGAGGGAGGAGAGAGAATACAACAGGAAAGAGAGACAGAGCAAAGAGAGAGAGAGAGACAGAGAGAGAACAGAACAAAAAGGGAAGAGAGAGATAACACAGGAGTTAAGGAAGAGAGAAATAGAAACAGAGAAAGAGGGAGGGGAGAGAGAGAGAGAGAGAGAGAAAACACCAGGCAGTAGAATGACAGATCAACTTTATTAATGTGGACCATTCCAAATCTGTTTATACTCCCACATAGTCACCCACCCGAATGGTATGGTTACCAATAATATTTATCTGTCAATGTCTGCCACGGTCCTTCCTTCCACTGTGTTCTCAGTTTCTCAATCACACTCTCATTTTTCCCTTTCTCTTATCTCTCTCTGTCTCACAGTCTCTCCTTTCCTTTCTCTCTCTCTATTTCTCTCGTTATCTCTCACTCATTCTCTTTTTTCTCTCTTTCTCTTCCTTTCCTTCCTTCTTTCTCTCACCTCTCTAATTCTCCCACATTCTCTTTCTCACTCTTGTTCTCCCTTTCTTTGTCACATCCTCTCAATTTTCTCCCTCCCCCTCCCTGATTCATTTCACCCCTCTCTCTGTCCCTGCCCATCTCCACCCCTTCAGCTCTCTCTCCTCGTTCTCTCCTCTCTTTCTCCCTTTCTGTCTCTCTTTCTTCCCCTCTCTCCCCCCTCCCTCCCTCTCGTCCCTCTCCTTCCCCCTCTCTCTCTCCCTCCCTCTCTCCCTTTCTCTCCCAGTCTCTCCATGTCTCTCTCCCTGGCTAGGTTTCTCCCAAACCTGGAGGCTATCAGAGGCTGCCATTGGCTACATGTTCCCCTGTAGGGTCAGTTCTGGCACTGTGATTGGCTGGTAGAGGGGTAGGTCAGGATTGGTGGGGGAGGGTGCCCCAGGGTAGGGCAAGGAGATGGTTGTTGAGTGGGTCTGAAAGTAGAGGCAATGGTGACAGCTCTGTTTTTCTCCCACACCCACCAGTAAACACACACCGGGAGGTGCCAAAGAGAAGGATGAAGCCCTGGTTCTTCATTTCACTGTTGTGCACGGTCAGTGTGAGCCTCACCACAGGACTCATCTTCTCCTACTGCATTGCGAGGAGGACACGTGCGACAGACGCAGGGAGTAGCAGGGAATGCTGTGGCAAGACAGCCACTTCCTCCGCATCAGTCGCCCATGGGTGCCGTGAGTCATGGTGAGATCCCAAGCCTTGTGAGGGGACTGTCATGGTGCACGGAGAGCCAGAGTGGGATAGCTCGGTTCTATAAGGGCAAGACAGCACAGGAATGACTTCTGACCCATCGAGTCCATGCCAACCCTAGAACCACACATTTACAGATCCTATACAAATCCAGTTCTCCTCACGTTCCTGATAATTCAGCTGCAACCAGATTCCACCCCTCAACCCCTCTCAATATGGTGTAGAGAGAGAGTCACTCCGTGTCTGATCCTGGGAGTGTGTGATGGGACAGTGTAGAGGGAGATTCACTCTGTGTCTGACCCTGGCAGTGTGTGATGGGACAGTGTAGAGGGAGCTTCACTCTGTGTCTGACCCTGGGAGTGTGTGATGGGACAGTATAGAAGGAGCTTCACTCTGTGTCTGACCCAGGGTGTGTGTGATGGGACAGTGTAGAGGGAGCTTCACTCTGTGTCTGACCCTGGGAGTGTGTGATGGGACAGTGTAGAAGGAGCTTCACTCTGTGCCTGACACCGGGTCTGTGTGATGGGATAGTGTAGAGGGAGCTTCACTCTGTATCTGACCCTGGGAGTGTGTGATGGGACAGTGTAGAGGGAGATTCACTCTGTGCCTGACCCTGGGAGTGTGTGATGGGACAGTATAGAAGGAGCTTCACTCTGTGTCTGACCCTGGGAGTGTGTGATGGGACAGTGTAGAGGGAGCTTCACTCTGTGTCTGACCCCGGGACTGTGTGATGGGACAGTGTGGAGGGACCTTCACTCTGTGTCTGACCCCAGAACTGTGCGATGGGATGGTGTAGAGGGAATTTCACTCTGTGTCTGACCCCAGAACTGTGCGATGGGATGTTTAGGGCAAAGTTTACCCTGTTCCCAATTCCTTTTCTCTGTTCTAAGAGTGAGTGATAGAGCTGTATTCTGCGAGTTTAATGTCGTTCACCCAGGAATACTGCCAATGAGTGGAGGTTCTTGGTAAAGAGGTCAGTGAGAACAGGGAGACCACTCTGGGTTTTGGAACTTGCATCACCATCAGAGCATTTTAGTATTGGTTTATTATTGTCACGTGTACTGAGATACAATGAGAAGCTTGTCTTGCCTGCTGTCATTACACAGTGCATCAAGGTAGAATAAGGTAAAACAATAACAATGCAGTATAAACTACCTTAAACATGCAGTGCCGGTAAACAATAAAGGGCAAGATCACAACAAGGTGCCAAGGGACCATCTTATTGATCAGTCAAGGGTCTGATAACAGAGGGATGGAAGCGGTCCTTGAGCCTGGTGGTACCTGTTTTAAGGTTTTGTATCTTCTGACTGATGGAAGAGGGGAGAAGAGAAAATGTCTGGGGTTAGTGCATCTACCCCTCCTCATGGCCCATTACACTGGACAACAAAGATTTTGCTTCCTGAATACCTTTAGGTGTATCTTGTGAATTTTGGGCTACTGATCATGAAAATCACCATGAAATTTCCCTATCAGGCACCATTTTTAAATAAACTTATGTTTATTATTTCAATTCATAATTCAAGTCAATTAAAATGTTGCCCACAATGTAAGCTGGAAAGTTTCCTATCTTGTCCAGGCACGCTTGGGCATGCTTAGGCAGCACGGCTGCTACATGGCAGGACAGGTTTTAGTAATAATTATTGGGTTCAGGACTGTGGGGATGGAATTTTCTATCACCAGGCACAAAAATTTCTATGAAGGATTTTGATATTTGAGACAGATGCTTCCCAGAATAACTGATGCCAAGATGAAGAAAAGCATTTTTGTTGGTCCACAAATCAAACAGGTCATCAATGACAGGCAATTTGAAGAATTTCTAGTGGGACCGGAGAAAATCACATGGAAGGCATTGAAGGAAGTTGTTGAAATTTTTCTCGGCATCTACAGAGCACCAAACTACATGCAGCTAGTTGAAAGCATGCTTCAAGCATATAAAACCATGAAATGCAACATGTCACTGAAGATTCATTTTCTGCATTCCCATTTAGACACGTTCCCTGCAAATCTTGGTGCTGTTAGTGACAAGCATGGTGAAAGGTTTCACCAGGACATTGCGGTCATGGAGAAAAGATACCAGGAAAACTGGAATCCATCAATGCTGACGAATTATTGTTGGACACTTAAGCGAGAAGCCTCGGACACTGAGTACAAATGAAAATCATTCACAAAATATTTTTAACTTAGTTGAACTATTGCAAAGCATCAGCACCATTATGCAATTTATCACATTATGTTCAATAAAAGTTAATTTGTCACTTCTCCAAATTCCTACGTGATACAAGTAGTCTGAAATTATATTTGTGTTCATCTTCAAGCAGTCTGTCATAAACAAAAAAAAATTCTGAGGAAGCAACACTTCTGAAAAAATTTGTTGTCCTGTATTAGAGCAATCCCTAACATTTCCTGGAATCACTTTCCATAGACCATAGACATAGGACCAGAATTAGGCCATTCAATCCATTGCGTCTGCTCTGCCATTCCATCATGGCTGATTTATTATCCCTCTCAACTCCATTTCTTCTCCCTATAAACTTTAACACTCTGACTAACCAGGAACCTATCAACTTCCGTTTTAAATACACCCAATGAGTTGGCCTTTACAGCCATCTATGGTCATGAATTCCACAGATTCTCCACACTCTGGCTAAAGAAATTCCTCCTCATCTCTGTTCTAAACAGACATCCTTGTATTCTGAGGCTGTTCCCTCCCATCCTAGACTCCCGCCACTATACGAAACATCCTCTCCATGTCCACTTTATCAAGCCCTTTCAATATTCAGTAGGTTTCAATGAGATCCCCCCCCCCTTTTTCTTCTAAACTCCAGAGAGTACAGGCACACAGCCGTTAAACCTTCCTCATAAGTTAATCCTTTCATTCCTGGGATCATTCTCATGACTCTCCTCTGGAATGTCTCCAATGCTAGCACCTCCTGTCTGAAATCAGGGGCCGAAAACTGCCGCCTGACCAATGCCTTGTAAAGCCTCAGCATTCCAGACACGTTCCAATGATGTGTGGGGTCGGAGGGTTAATTGTCCCCCTGCATATGGGTGAGGGGTGGAATCGGGGGAGGGGTGCAGTTGGTGGGTATATGGGGAGTACAGAGATAGGGAATGGTGTTGATGTATGAGCTAGTGTAGCTTCGATGGGCTGAATGACCTTCTTTTCTGTTGTAGGGGAATAGGTTTACTGGTGCCTGTCAGCCAATGTCAAGTTGGCGAGCTTGAGGGAAGCAATGGTTTGCAGGGATGTACGGAGAAGGGCAGGGTGATTGAGAATGATGGGAGTCAGAATGGATTCGGTGTCCTCCTCAGCCATTAAGATTTCCCCCTACATCCCTACGGGGTCGGGGGTTAATTGGCCAATGTGGATTTCCCCCAATTCCTGGTGTGGGTGAGGGGTGGAATTTGAGGAGAGTTGATGGGAATGTGGAACAGAGATGAGGAGGAATTTCTTCAGGTGGAGGGTGGTGAATCTGTGGCATTCACTGCCACGGATGGCTGTGGAGGGCAAGTCATTGGGTATACCTGAAGTGGAGGTTGATAGGTTCTTGATTAGTAAGGGTGTCAAAGGTTATAGGGAGAAGGCAGGAGAATGGGGTTGAAAGGGATAATAAATCAGCATGTATGAATGGAGGTGCAGACTCGATAGGCTGAATGGCTTAATTCTGCTCCTATGTCTTATGGTCTTATGGTGTCTATGGCCTGGATTTTTTTAGGTCAGATATTTGCAGCAGGATATCCTGCTAGACCATGAGAACTCAACTGCCCTGATTAATCAGTAGCTGTACTTAAAGTGGCAGTTGATTGGTCCTGGATTAGTTAGGGTTTCAAAGTTTACGCGGAGGAAGCAGGAGAATGTGGTTGAGAGAGAAAGTAAATTAGCCATGATCGAATGATGGAGCAGACCTGATGTCCCAAGTGGCCAAATTATGTTCCTATGTCTTACAGTCTTAAGTACACAAGAGATTCTGCAGATGCTGGAAGGCCAGAGCAGCATACAAAATGCTGAACGGTTCACTTTTTTGGGCCAGAAACATTGACTGTCCATTCCCCTCCATAGATGCTGCTTGACCTGCTGAGTTCCTCCAGTGCTCTGATGTTCTTCTGGATTGGTATCAGTGGGTGGCTGATGCTCAGCATGAGCTTGACGGGCTGAAGGGCCTGTTTCTGTGCTGTGAGGCCCTGTTACTCAACCACAGACGTTTCAAGAAGGAAACAGAGATGAACTCCAACCGCTTCCTTTTTCAATAAAGCTTCCTCAACCCGTCTGTCAGCTTCCTGACTTGTTACACCGCAGCTTGTGACTATACTGGGTCAAAGAGTCACAGCACTGCCTTAGGCATACAGCCGCTGCTCCTTTAATGGCTCAGTCTAACGCGTTCTTGCTGCCGGTATCTTTGCACACCTTCGAAGCTCTACATTTCTATAATCCAGCACCCTGTCCTCTTTTCCCTCCCCTCCCACCTTTTTATTCTGATGGCTTCCTCCTTCCTTTCCAGTTCTAAAGAAGGGCCTCGGGCCAAAATATTGACGGATTATTCATTTCCATAGATGCTCCCTGACCTCCTGAGTTCCCCCAGCTTTCTGTGTGTATTGCTCTGCATTTCAAGCCTCTGCAAAATATTTTGTGTTTAGGCTTTAACCCTTTTCTCTTTGGTGGGTTCAGAATCAGGTCTATTGTCACTGATGTGCACACAGTGGTCAACTCCTGCACCTAATAAAGTGACCGGTGAGTGTCTGTTCATGGTCTTCTGCTGCTGTAGTCCATTCAGAATCAGGTTTATTATCACCAGCATGTGTCGTGACATTTGTTCAAAGTGTTGTGCGTTCACAGGTGCTCTTCTGCACACCACTGTCATAACGTGTGGTTATTTGAGTTGCTGTCGCTTTCCTGTCAGCTTGAACCAGTCTGACCTCTCTCATTAACACTGTGCTTTTGGTCTCAGAACTGTCACTCACTGGATAGTTGTTTGTTTTTCACTCCACTCCTGTAAACTCTAGAGACTGTTGTGAATGAAAATCCCAGGAGATCAGCAGTGTCTGAGATACTCAATCCATCCCATCTGGCACCAACCATCGTTCCACAGTTAAAGTCAAATATCTTCCCCATTCTGATGTTTGGTCTGAACAACAACTGAACCTCTTGACCATGTCTGCATGCTTTTATGCATTGAGTTGCTGCCACACGATTGGCTAATTATATATTTGCATTAGTGAGCAGATACACTAATAAAGTGGCTACTGAGTGTATGTTGTGAAACTTATTGTTTTGTGGCAGCAGTACAATACAATATATCAAATATTACCACAAGTTAATAAGAAATATATTAAAAATAAATTTGTGGTATGAAAAGAGCAAAGTAACGAGGGAGTGTCTGTGCGTTCATGCATCTGAAGGCAGAGGAGGAGACTAAAGTCACAGTCGGGGGGGCACTAGAAGCAAGGGTGGACCCAAATGCAAGACACATCTTGTGAGGTTACTTAGATTTAGTTTATTGTTCGATACCAGGAGAGCAAGGCAGGAGCAGGAGTAGCAAACTGGACAAGGACTCAGGACTACGACTAGGCTGAGACCAAGGGTCTGGGCTTGGACTCGGAATCGGCTCCCAGAACTAGAGGAGACATGAAGAGGCTAGGGTATGGACTCCGAGCCCGAGAATGGGCAAGGACCCAGTACCTGGGTCTTGCCTCGGGCTCGGACCCCAGAACCAGGCAAGGACATGACATGGGCTAGGGAGAGGAGGAACATGGAAAACAGAGCCTCAGTCTCGGGAGAGCAGGTACATGGAACCATGGACACATACACAGAACACAGAGTCGGGACCCTTCCTTGGGTACAGGACATAGGGCCGGGACTCACACACAGAACAGAGAGCCGGGTCTCCTCCTTGGGTACAGGAGATAGGGCCGGGGCTCATGACCCTCCGCAGGGCAACAGCAAGATGGCCTGACTTACCCCACGGAGGCGAGGACAAGACACGACAAGTCATGAACACCCGTGGGGCAACAGCAAGACGGCCAGACTTACCCCACGGAGGCGAGGACAAGACAAGACCAACATGAAAGAACACCAGACAGTACCTGTCTAGCTCCGGCGATAGAACTGGACCGAAGTGCAGGTGAGGGCTGCAGATGAGAACTAGAGGCGAGAGGGGCAGAGAAGGGATTCAGACAGGGGGGTAGGACAGGAATCACAGACCGCCAGGGCCAGGACTTGACTCAGAACTTGGGTGCCGCCAGGACCAGGACTTGACTCGGAACTTGGGTGTCGCCAGGGCCAGGACTTGACTTGGTACTTGGATGCCCCCGGAGCCAGGACTTGACTTGGAGCCTCCGGGTAGTGGCGAGCTCTCGACTCGGCCCGGGAACAGTAGACAGCGGTTCTTGATTCCCTCCGGGGGGTTAACTGACGGACCCACCTCGATGAGGAAACTTTGCAGGCTCGCTTCAGTGAGGTAACTGGACAGGGTTGCTCCGGTGAGGAAAGGCGAATTACCGGCACTCGCTTCGGGCGGAGACTAGGCTTGCTCCGGCCAGATGACAATGGCACACCGTACCTTTGGTAACTTTGCAGACACTCTCGCACCGAACAGCTGAAAGCCAGAGACTATAAACTACCGGTTCAGTCGAGACTAAATTGCCTCCAATCACCAAAGCTGAGGGACACGAGAAAACAGGGAACCAAAGGGAAACAAGGAATCAGCGGTCCGGATCGTAACGTAAACAAAGTAAATTTGAAGGGACCCCGATCCGGACCATGACAATTAACACACAAAAAATGCTGGATGAACTCAACAGGTCAGGCAGCATCTATGGAGAGGAACAAACAGTCAATGTTTTGAGCTGAGACCCTTCATCAGGACTCGGGCAGAGAGGAAGAAGCTGTTCCTAATACCTTGAGTGTGGATCTTCAGGCTCCTGTACCTCCTCCCTGATGGTTCTGATACAAAGAGGGCATGTTCGGGGTTGTGAAGGTCCTTATAATGGATGCCATCTTGTGAAAATGGTCCAGATGGTGGGGAGGTTGCCTGGACTATTGAAACCCCCAGAAAGGAAGCTGATGGACTTCAAAGCAGAATAGGAGTGGCTCTTGGTGGGTTTATAAAGAATGCTGGAGCCCTTTGAATGCTGAATCAATGACAATTCACATTAGCTGGATGGCGGATTTTCAAAGTTTTGCTGAAGAGTACAAGAGGAGGCCATTTGTCCCCAGCAGCCCTACAACTGATGCTCTTGTTCAGGCCAGTCACTCAGTCACCCTTCACCCTCCTCTTCCCCCCACCCCCATCAGCAGCCCCACAACTGATCCTCTTGTTCAGATTGATAATAATTTATCTATCATGTGTACATCAAAACATACCATACCATACTGTGCAAATGTCTTGAGCACTCTAGCTGTACTAGATAAATGTGGTGAAGAGTTTTGCACAGTGCTGCAGAAATTTTACGTATTGCACTGTACTGCTGCCACAGAAAAAATAATTTCATGACATATGTGAGTGATGATAAACCTGATTCTGATCTGGGTCTCTATTGTGCACTGAGAGTGGGACGGGGACAAGGAGAGGAGAATCATAGTTGGGAAAAGGGGAAGCAAAGGGGGAGGGAGCACAAAGCACCAGAGACACATTCTGTAATGATCAAAAGACCAGTTGTATGGAATCAAAGGTCTCCGAGCTGGGTGTGTCTGCACCCGCATTCACCCCCCACCCCTGGCACTCCTTCTCTGGCACCTGTCCCACATCCTTCCCACCGCGCTCCGCTCTCGCCATTCCTGATTAGGGTTCTCAGCTCGAAAACACTGACTGTTACGAGAACAAAGAAAGAACAAGCCAAGAGAACAAAAAAAAAGAATAGGGTGAGCAAAGAATGTTGTTTTTTCTTTCTTTTCAAATCTTTTTATTCTTATATTATACAGAAACAATAACATGAGTACATTGAAGTAACAACACTTACAATGTCTCAAACAAGACATTATCTTAAAGATTGAAAAAAGATTTTATGATAACAAAAAAAACCTACTAAGCAGAAAAGTGAGAAAAAAAAGAACCCATTAGGTGTACAACCCCGGAGTCATGCGTCATACAAAAAGCTTCCAAAAATAAACCAAGCCACCAGCAAGAAAAGAAAATATACTAAAAAATTTACAATTAGATCGTGGAAAAATTATATCAATTAGCTCAGATGATAATAACGAGCAAATGAGCCCCATCTTTTCTCAAAATCAAATAAAGGTTCAAAGGTTCGACTTCTAATTTTCTCCAAACTAAGACATAGAATCACTTGAGAGAACCATTCTGACAAAGTGGGAGTCGATGTACCCTTCCACTTCAACAAAATAGCCCTCCTAGCTATCAATGTAACAAATGTAATAACATGTTGGTCAGACACAGAAATACTATGAATATTTTGAGGAATTATTCCAAAAAGCACAGTTAATTTATTAGGCTGTAGATTAATTTTAAGTGCTTTAGAAATTGTTGAAAAAACCGACTTCCAGAACTGTTCCAATATAGACCAAGACCAAAACATATGTATCAGTGTAGCTATTTCAGTTTTACATCTATCACAATGACTATCAACATTAGAAAAGATTTTAGAAAGTCTCTCCTTCGTCAAATGATAACGATGTACAATTTTAAATTGAATCAATGAATGGCTGGCATAAATTGAAGAAGAGTTAACCAACTTCAAAATCCACATCCAATCCTCCATCATAAAAGTCAAATAAAGTTCCTTTTCCCAATCCTGTTTAATCTTAGATAAAGGACGCTTATCCCATTGTAATAATAAATTAAAAATTCTTCTAATAGAACCCTTGATCGAAGGATTCATACTCATAATAGTATCTAACAGGTCAGCCTCCAATATGTAAGGAAAATTACATTCCGGTAGAGCTCATGGAGTGAAGTCGTGTTCTTGACTCGCTCCATTACCTCTGAGTTTTTTTCCTATGATCAGCTACATTTAAGCTAACCATTAAGGCATCGACTTTTATAATACTTTGAAACAAATTGTGTTTTTTGATATTTGGATGTTTTTAAGGTCTGCAATGTCTAAGAACGGGAAAGACGGCAAACCTCTGGTGAGACCGAAAGGTACCGATCTTCCTCCGACTGAACCACCGTTAACTTTGAAAGCTATATCGGACTAATTCAAATGGAAATTTCAACCTCTATAACGGAGCTGATTCGTGCAGGAATCTCAGCTAATCTCCAAATATATCCAAAAAAGAATTAATACCTTTATCTTTCCAAAGTAAAAAAATTGGATCACTCAAAGAAGACCTAAAAAAGTAATTTTGATAAATTAAACCACAAAGTTCAAAATTTAAACTTTGTAGAATGTTGTTATTTAAGTTTTACGTGTTGGGACATCTTAAAATTTGAACAATTTCTGTTGCTGTGCTAAAGAAGTGAGGGTAACAACAAGCTGTTTTGGAGACTGGGAAGTGAATTTCCATTAGTCATAGTCATTGTCATAGTCATAATCATAGTCATACTTTATTGATCCTGAGGGAAATTGTTTTTTGTTACAGTTGCACCATAAATAATTAAATAGTAATAAAACCATACATAATTAAATAGCAATATGTAAATTATGCCAGTAAATTATGAAATAGGTCCAGGACCAGCCTATTGGCTCAGGGTGTCTGACCCTCCAAGGGAGGAGTTGTAAAGTTTGATGGCCACAGGCAGGAATGACTTCCTATGACGCTCAGTGTTGCATCTCGGTGGAATGAGTCTCTGGCTGAATGTACTCCTGTGCCCAACCAGTCCGTGGATGGAAGACATTGTTCAAGATGGCATGCAACTTGGACAGCATCCTCTTTTCAGACACCACCGTCAGAGAGTCCAGTTCCATCTCCACAACATCACTGGCCTTACGAATGAGTTTGTTAATTCTGTTGGTGTCTGCTACCCTCAGCCTGCTGCCCCAGCACACAACAGCAAATATGATAGCACTGGCCACCACAGACTCGTAGAACATCCTCAGCATCGTCCAGCAGATGTTAAAGGACCTCAATCTCCTCAGGAAATAGAGACGGCTCTGACTCTTCTTGTAGACAGCCTCAGTGTTCTTTGACCAGTCCAGTTTATTGTCAATTCGTATCCCCAGGTATTTGTAATCCTCCACCATGTCCACACTGACCCCCTGGATGGAAACAGGGGTCACCGGTACCTTAGCTCTCCTCAGGTCTACCACCAGCTCCTTAGTCTTTTTCACATTAAGCTGCAGATAATTCTGCTCACACCATGTGACAAAGTTTCCTACCGTAGCCCTGTACTCAGCCTCATCTCCCTATGACTATGGCAGAGTCATCAGAAAACTTCTGAAGATGACAAGACTCTGTGCAGTAGTTGAAGTCCGAGGTGTAAATGGTGAAGAGAAAGGAAGACAAGACAGTCCCCTGTGGAGCCCCAGTGCTGCTGATCACTCTGTCGGACACACAGTGTTGCAAGCACACGTACTGTGGTCTGCCAGTCAGTCAATCAAGAATCCATGACACCAGGAAAGCATCCACCTGCATCGCTGTCAGCTTCTCCCCCAGCAGAGCAGGGCGGATGGTGTTGAACGCACTGGAGAAGTCAAAAAACATGACCTTCACAGTGCTCACTGGCTTGTCCAGGTGGGCGTAGACACGGTTCAGCAGGTAGACAGTGGCATCCTCAACTCCTAGTCGGGGCTGGTAGGTGAACTAGTGGGGATCTAAGTGTGGCCTGACCATAGGCCGGAGCAGCTCCAGAACAAGTCTCTCCTGGGTCTTCAGCACAGGGACGAGGCAGGACATCTTCCACAGCACAGGAACCCTCCGGAGCCTCAGGCTCAGGTTGAAGACATGGCGAAGTACTCCACATAGCTTTATTACACATGGATATTGGAATGGGATACCCTTCAATTCTTTACACTGTTATCTAATGTACTGCAGCCGAATAACCGCTCCATCTTCCGGGTGGAGGGGGAACCCACACAGTCATATCAGAGAACATGCAAACTCCACGCTAGTGGTCAGAATCAAACTTGAAGCAAGGCCACTGTACTAACTTTCCAAATTCCAGGTATGGCAGACATTCTTTTATTCGATTAATTTTATTCATTGAGGTATAGTGCAGAGTAGGCCCCTTCTGTGAGCCACACCGCCCAGCAACCCCTGATTTAACCCCAGCCTAGTTACAGGACAACTCACATTGACCAATTAACCTACTAACCGGTACATCTTTGGACTATGGGAGGATACCAGAGTACCCAGGAGAAAACCCCCGGCATTCCTTGGGGAGGACACACAGACCCCTTACAGAAAACACCGGGATTGAACTCCAAACTTTGACGAGAAATACTTCCAAAGAGAGGGAGATAGCCGGTATAAAGAGGTGGGGGGATGGGGATGGGAGGCATCATTTTAAGGTGATTGGAGGGAAGTATAGGGGGTAATGTTAGAGGTAGGGTTTTTACACAGAATGGTGGGTGCATAATAGTGCAACACTAACCACTACACTATGTTTCAAAGGTACATTTAATGCCAGACAAACGTATACAATATACATCCTGAAATACTTTTTCTTCACAACCATCCACGAAAACAGAGGAGTGCCCCAAAGAATGGATGGCAGTTAAATGTTAGAACCCCCAAAGCCCTCCCAGCTCCCCCTCCCACACGTAAGCAGCAGCAAAGCAACGATCTCACCAGCAAAAAAAAGCATTGGCACCCCCCCCCCCACAACGAGCACTCAAGCATGCAGCAAAGCATCAATAAAGACACAGACTTGCAGTACCCCAAAGACTACTCGTTCACCCGGTAATTCAACATACCACAGGCTCTCTCTCTCCCTAATAAGGGAAAAATAGGTGTGTCCATTTCACAGCAGGAGGGGAGACATAACAAACAACTCGCTGATTTACGATGTTAATAGTCCTTTGTGTCACTTTTTCCAAGCTCTGTACCCGAAGAACTTGGCTCTCTGGGCACACAGGCAGAGATCTGTCTCCCACAACACTGGTAGGCAGAGGATGGGGGAGGCTTTGAGGCAGTCAAGGGGAATCAGAGGTCTCCTAGAAACACATTAAGAGGATGGACAGTGAACAGATTTCCAGTTGCTTAATTTCTGTTATCTCTTTAAGGAAATTAAAATAATTCGGAGGAGAGATTGGATAGGCTGACTGGAATATTGAAGGCTGAGGCTTAATGAACAGGGGTTCCCAACCTTTTATTAAGCCATGAACCCCTTCAATTTTGTGAGGATTGTTATAGAGGATTTTAAAACTAACAATCAGAGACCATATGACATAAGAGCAGAATTAGGCCATTTGGCCCATTGAGTCTGTTCCAGCACTATGGGTGATTTATTAGCCCTCTCAACGCCATTCTTCTGCCTTCTCGTCAAATTGATGTCCTCACTAATCAATAACCTATCAACCACCGCTTTGCATCCACCCAATGGCTTGCCCTCTACAGCCATCTGTGGCATTTAGTTCCACAGATTCATCTCCCTTTGGCTAAAGAAATTCCTCCTTATCTCGGTTGTAAAGGGACGTCCTTCTTTTCTGAGGCTGTGCTCTCTGATTGTAGATTCACTCACTACTGGAAACATCTTCACCACATTGATCCGATCTAGGCTTTTCAATATTTGACAGTTTCAAAAAGATCCCCCTCCTCCATTCTTCTAAATCCAGCGAGTGCAGGCTCGGAGCCATTAAAAGCTCCTCATACCTTAACCCTTTCAATTCCAGGATCATTCTCATGAACTTCCCCTGGATCCTCTCCAGTGCCAGCACATACTTTCTTAGAAAAGGGGTCTAATTGGGCTTGGCTGCTGGCGCAATGACATCAGCGCCGGACCCGGGAGCGGAGGTTCCCGAGTTCGAACCCAGCCGGGTCCAGTCCCGAGTACACTTTCCACCCACGCCGGGTTGAGATCGCAACTCGTAAAATAAAGGGAAATATTCTGCAAAATGTCTGTGTGAGGAGTGACGCACCACACAGTCTCTCTCTCTCTCTCTGAGGTGTATCTGAGGGGTATTCTTCACACAGAGGGTGGTGGTTATCTGGAATAAGCTGACAAGATGGGGTAGTGCAGGCAGCTGTACAGCACTGTGCAAAAACATCTTCGGCAAGTATCTACAGCTAGGGTGCCCAAGACTTTTGCACTGTTCTGTATTTGTCAACGTGGAGCAGAGAGCGGGTTTGGTGGAAGCAAAGGATGTTGGGAATGGTGAGGGTGGAGGGGTGCAGGACGGGAGAGGGCGTGCCGGGGTGGGGGGGACGGGGTGTGGCACCGGTGCAGACACACCCAGCCCTGAGATACCAGGGAAACTCATTTGATTCCAGCCAACTGGTTTATTGAGCATTACAGAACGTCTCTCTGGTGCTTCTCATTCCTTCCCCTCTTCCCAATCATGATTCTCCTTCAATACACAATAGAGATACCACACATTTTAATTCCACGTCCCATTCCCATTCTGATATGTCTATCCACAGCCTTCTCTACTGTCAAGATGAAGCCACACCCAGGTTGGAACAACAACAATATTCCATTTGGGTAGCCTCCAACCTGATGGCATGAACATTGACTTCTCTAACTTCCGTCAATGCCCCTCCTCCTCCTCATACCCCATTCGCTATTTATATATATATACACACACACGCACACACACACACACACACACACACACACACACATATATATATATATATATATATATTCTTTTTCTCTCTCTCCTTTTTCTCCCTCTGTCCCTCTCACTATACCCCTTGCCCATCCTCTGGGTTTTTCCCCCCTCCTCTTTTCTTTCTCCCTAGGCCTCCTGTCCCATGATCCTCTGATATTCCTTTTGCCAATCAACTGTCCAGCTCTTGGCTCCATCCCTCCCCCTCCTGTCTTCTCCTATCAGTTTGGATCTCGCCCCCCTCCCACTTTCAAATCTCTTACTAGCTCTTCTTTCAGTTAGTCTTGACAAAGGGTCTCAGCCCGAAACATCGACTGTACCTCTTCCTATAGATGCTGCCTGGCCTGCTGCGTTCACCAGCAACTTTTATGTGTGTTACCCATATCAGTATCAATTTTATCATCAGTGCAAAACATAAAATTACTACAGAACTATTCAAAAGTCTAAGGCAACCTTGCTTTATAAATATGTGGCTAAGAGTTTTGTACAATACTGTAATTGCAGTGTTTCAAACGCATCTGGGTAGGAAAGGTGTGGGGGAATACAAGTGTAATCTTGGCAGTTTAATTGATGTAGCTCGAATCTCAGTTGACATGGATGAAGTGACATGTTTGAAATCCACGACTTGATGTGTCAGGGTGCTGAGTGTAGACCCAGAGCTGGTATATCGCAGTTGTATAAGGTGTGTGGGTGGGACCACATTTGCAATACTGTATTCCTCTGATTTGTGGTCTCCCTGCTGTCGGAAAGATGCGGCAAAGCTGGAAAGGGGATTTATGAGGATGTTGCTGAGACCCAAGGCTCTGAGTTGTGGAGAGAGGTTGAGCAGACTGGGGCGTTACTTACTGGAGAGTAAGAGAATGAAGGGTGGCCTTGCAGAGGTGTATAAAATCACGAGGGGTATGGATAGGGTGAATGCACGCACTCTTTTTCCCAGGACTGGAAAATCAGGAACTAGAAGGTATGCCGTAGATTTGAGGTGAGAGGTAAGGTTTGATAGCAACCTGAAAGGCATCTTTCTCACCCTGCAGGTAGTCAGTAAATGGAACAAGCTGCCAGAGGAAGAGGTTGAGGCAGGTACATTCACAACGTTTGCAAGACACGTGCATGCATAGGAAAGGTTTAGAGAGATATGGGCCTAAAGCTGACAAATGGACTGGGTTAGTTGGGAATCTTAGTCAGCATGGACAACTTGGGCCAACGGGCCTGTTCTGTCCTGTCTGACTCTATGACTGTAATTCTCTGTATGACTCCAGCTGAAGCCAGATTCGGGGGAGAAGCAGCCTCTGTGAAAATGTTAAATAACTCACACAGACGCCAGTGTTATACAGACTCAGGACTCTGATCTGAATGGAGAGCAACAACAACAAGTGTAGCTGGCTGTTTTAACGCTGAGTCTGCAGCCTCTGCCCAACCGCGGACCCTGAAATAATTCATCCGCCACGAAGTTCTGCTGCTCTGCTTTTTATAGATGCTGGTCAGTCAGTGCAGGTTCACTGTTAGCCAAAGGGTCATGAGTTCCAGTCCAACTCTGGGCTTCGAGCACCAATGTCCAGGATGGTCCCACACATACACACTGACCCCCACTGGAGGTTGGGTCCCACATACACACTGACCCACACTGGAGGTTGGGTCCCACATACACACTGACCCTCACTGGAGGATGGGTCCCACATACACACTGACCCTCACTGGAGGATGGGTCCCACATACACACTGATCGTCACTGGAGGTTGGGTCCCACATACACACTGACCCTCACTGGAGGTTAGGTCCCACATACACACTGACCCACACTGGAGGTTGGGTCCCACACACGCACTGACCCTCACTGGAGGTTGGGTCCCACATACACACTGACCCTCACTGGAGGATGGGTCCCACATACACACTGATCGTCACTGGAGGTTGGGTCCCACATACACACTGACCCTCACTGGAGGTTGGGTCCCACATACACACTCACCCTCACTGGAGGTTAGGTCCCACATACACACTGACCCACACTGGAGGTTGGGTCCCACATACACACTGACCCTCACTGGAGGATGGGTGCCACATACATACTGATCGTCACTGGAGGTTGGGTCCCACATACACACTGACCCTCACTGGAGGTTGGGTCCCACATACACACTGACCCACACTGGAGGTTGGGTCCCACATACGCACTGACCCTCACTGGAGGTTGGGTCCCACATACACACTGACCCTCACTGGAGGATGGGTCCCACATACACACAGATCGTCACTGGAGGTTGGGTCCCACATACACACTGACCCTCACTGGAGGTTAGGTCCCACATACACACTGACCCACACTGGAGGTTGGGTCCCACATACACACTGACCCTCACTGGAGGTTGGGTCCCACATACACACTGACCCACACTGGAGGTTGGGTCCCACATACACACCGACCCACACTGGAGGTTGGGTCCCACATACACACTGTCCCTTACTGGAGGTTGGGTTCCACATACACACCCCCACTGGAGGTTGGGTCCCACATACACACTCACCCTCACTGGAGGTTAGGTCCCACATACACACTGACCCACACTGGAGGTTGGGACCCACATACACACTGACCCACACTGGAGGTTGGGTCCCACATACACACCCCACTGGAGGTTGGGTCCCACATACACACTCACCCTCACTGGAGGTTAGGTCCCACATACACACTGACCCACGCTGGAGGTTGGGTCCCACATACACACTGACCCACTCTGGAGGTTAGGTCCCACATACACATTCACCGTCACTGGAGGATGGGTCCCACACACACTGACCCTCACTGGAGGTTGTGTCCCACATAAACACCGACCCATACTGGAGGTTGGGTCCCACATACACACTGTCCCTTACTGGAGATTGGGTCCCACATACACACCCCCACTGGAGGTTGGGTCCCACATACACACTCACCCTCACTGGAGGTTGGGTCCCACATACACACTGACCCTCACTGGAGGTTGGGTCCCACATACACACTGACCCACACTGGAGGTTGGGTCCCACATACACACTGACCCTCACTGGAGGTTGGGTCCCACATACATACTGATCGTCACTGGAGGTTGGGTCCCACATACACACTGACCCACACTGGAGGTTGGGTCCCACATACACACTGACCCTCACTGGAGGTTGGGTCCCACATACACACTGACCCTCACTGGAGGTTGGGTCCCACATACACACTGACCCACACTGGAGGTTGGGTCCCACATACACACTCACCCTCACTGGAGGTTGGGTCCCACATACACACTGACCCACACTGGAGGTTGGGTCCCACATACACACTGTCCCTCACTGGAGGTTGGGTCCCACATACACACTCACCCTCACTGGAGGTTGGGTCCCACATACACACTGACCCACACTGGAGGTTGGGTCCCACATACACACTGACCCTCACTGGAGGTTGGGTCCCACATACACACTGACCCACACTGGAGGTTGGGTCCCACATACACACTGACCCACACTGGAGGTTGGGTCCCACATACACACTCACCCTCACTGGAGGTTGGGTCCCACATACACACTGACCCACACTGGAGGTTGGGTCCCACATACACACTGACCCTCACTGGAGATTGGGTCCCACATACACATTCACCCTCACTGGAGGTTGGGTCCCACATACACACCGACCCACACTGGAGGTTGGGTCCCACATACACACTGTCCCTTACTGGAGATTGGGTCCCACATACACACCCCCACTGGAGGTTGGGTCCCACATACACACTCACCCTCACTGGAGGTTAGGTCCCACATACACACTGACCCACACTGGAGGTTGGGTCCCACATACACACTCACCCTCACTGGAGGTTGGGTCCCACATACACACTCATCCTCACTGGAGGTTAAGTCCCACATACACACTGACCCACACTGGAGGTTGGGTCCCACATACACACTCACCCTCACTGGAGGTTGGGTCCCACATACACACTGACCCTCACTGGAGGTTGGGTCCCACATACACACTGAAACTCACTGGAGGTTGGGTCCCACATACACACTGACCCTCACTGGAGGTTGGGTCCCACATACACACTCACCCTCACTGGAGGTTGGGTCCCACATACACACTCACCCTCACTGGAGGTTGGGTCCCACACATAGACACTGACCCTCACTGGAGGTTGGGTCCCACATACACACTGTCCCTTACTGGAGGTTGGGTCCCACATACACACTCACCCTCACTGGAGATTGGGTCCCACATACACACTGACCCTCACTGGAGGTTGGGTCCCACATACACACTGACCCACACTGGAGATTGGGTCCCACATACACACTCACCCTCACTGGAGGTTGGGTCCCACATACATACTGACCCAAACTGGAGGTTGGGTCCCACATACACACTGACCCTCACTGGAGGTTGGGTCCCACATACACACTGACCCACACTGGAGGTTGGGTCCCACATACACACTGACCCTCACTGGAGGTTGGGTCCCACATACACACTGACCCTCACTGGAGGTTGGGTCCCACATACACACTGACCCTCACTGGAGGTTGGGTCCCACATACACACTGACCCTCACTGGAGGTTGGGTCCCACATACACACTGACCCACACTGGAGGTTGGGTCCCACATACACACTGACCCTCACTGGAGGATGGGTCCCACATACACACTGATCGTCACTGGAGGTTGGGTCCCACATACACACTGACCCTCACTGGAGGTTGGGTCCCACATACACACTGACCCTCACTGGAGGTTGGGTCCCACATACACACTGACCCACACTGGAGGTTGGGTCCCACATACACACTCACCCTCACTGGAGGTTAGGTCCCACATACACACTGACCCACACTGGAGGTTGGGTCCCACATACACACTCACCCTCACTGGAGGTTGGGTCCCACATACACACTGACCCACTGGAGGTTGGGTCCCACATACACACTCACCCTCACTGGAGGTTGGGTCCCACATACACACTGACCCCACTGGAGGTTGGGTCCCACATACACACTGACCCACACTGGAGGTTGGGTCCCACATACACACTGACCCACACTGGAGGTTGGGTCCCACATACACACTGACCCTCACTGGAGGTTGGGTCCCACATACACACTGACCCTCACTGGAGGTTGGGTCCCACATACACACTCACCCTCACTGGAGGTTGGGTCCCACATACACACTGACCCAAACTGGAGGTTGGGTCCCACATACACACTCACCCTCACTGGAGGATGGGTCCCACATACATACTGACCCCACTGGAGGTTGGGTCCCACATACACACTGACCCACACTGGAGGTTGGGTCCCACATACACACTGACCCACACTGGAGGTTGGGTCCCACATACACACTCACCCTCACTGGAGGTTGGGTCCCACATACACACCACCCACACTGGAGGTTGGGTCCCACATACACACCGACCCACACTGGAGGTTGGGTCCCACATACACACTGTCCCTTACTGGAGATTGGGTCCCACATACACACCCCCACTGGAGGTTGGGTCCCACATACACACTGACCCACACTGGAGGTTGGATCCCACATACACACTGACCCACACTGGAGATTGGGTCCCACATACACACTCACCCTCACTGGAGGTTGGGTCCCACATACACACTCACCCTCACTGGAGGTTAAGTCCCACATACACACTGACCCACACTGGAGGTTGGGTCCAACATACACACTCACCCTCACTGGAGGTTAGGTCCCACATACACACTGACCCACACTGGAGAATGGGTCCCACATACACACTGATCCACACTGGAGATTGGGTCCCACATACACACTCACCCTCACTGGAGGTTGGGTCCCACATACATACTGACTCAAACTGTAGGTTAGACCCCACATACACACTCACCCTCACTGGAGGTTGGGTCCCACACATAGACACTGACCCACACTGGAGATTGGGTCCCACATACACACTGACCCTCACTGGAGGTTGGGTCCCACATACACACCCCCACTGGAGGTTGGGTCCCACATACACACTGAACCCATGCTGGAGGTTGGGTCCCACATACACACTCACCGTCACTGGAGGTTAGGTCCCAGCTACACACCGACCCACAATGGAGGTTGGATCCCACATACAAACTGACCCACACTGGAGATTGGGTCCCACATACACACTCACCCTCACTGGAGGTTGGGTCCCACATACACACTCACCCTCACTGGAGGTTAGTCCCACATACACACTGACCCACACGGAGGTTGGGTCCCACATACACACTCACCCTCACTGGAGGTTGGGTCCCACATACACACTGACCCTCACTGGAGGATGGGTCCCACATACACACTGACCCACACTGGAGGTTGGGTCCCACATACACACTGACCCACACTGGAGGTTGGGTCCCACATACACACTCACCCTCACTGTAGGTTGGGTCCCACATACACACTCACCCTCACTGGAGGTTGGGTCCCACACATAGACACTGACCCTCACTGGAGGTTGGGTCCCACATACACACTGTCCCTTACTGGAGGTTGGGTCCCACATACACACTCACCCTCACTGGAGATTGGGTCCCACATACACACTGACCCTCACTGGAGGTTGGGTCCCACATACACACTGACCCACACTGGAGATTGGGTCCCACATACACACTCACCCTCACTGGAGGTTGGGTCCCACATACATACTGACCCAAACTGGAGGTTGGGTCCCACATACACACTCACCCTCAGGTTGGGTCCCACATACACACTACCCCACTGTAGGTTAGGTCCCACATACACACTCACCCTCACTGGAGGTTGGGTCCCACATAGACACTGACCCTCACTGGAGGTTCGGTCCCACATACACACTGTCCCTTACTGGAGGTTGGGTCCCACATACACACTGACCCTCACTGGAGGTTGGGTCCCACATACACACTGACCCACACTGGAGGTTGGGTCCCACACACGCACTGACCCTCACTGGAGGTTGGGTCCCACATACACACTGACCCTCACTGGAGGATGGGTCCCACATACACACTGACCGTCACTGGAGGTTGGGTCCCACATACACACTGACCCTCTCTGGAGGTTGGGTCCCACATACACACTCACCCTCACTGGAGGTTAGGTCCCACATACACACTGACCCACACTGGAGATTGGGTCCCACATACACACTCACCCTCACTGGAGGTTGGGTCCCACATACACACTGACCCACACTGGAGGTTGGGTCCCACATACACACTCACCCTCACTGGAGGATGGGTCCCACATACATACTGATCGTCACTGGAGGTTGGGTCCCACATAAACACTGACCCACACTGGAGGTTGGGTCCCACATTCACACTGACTGACCCACACTGGAGGTTGGGTCACACATACACACTCACCCTCACTGGAGGTTGGGTCCCACATACACACTGACCCACACTGGAGGTTGGGTCCCACATACACACTCACCCTCACTGGAGGTTGGGTCCCACATACACACTGACCCAAACTGGAGGTTGGGTCCCACATACACACTCACCCTCACTGGAGGTTAGGTCCCACATACACACTGACCCACACTGGAGGTTGGGTCCCACATACACACTGTCCCTTACTGGAGGTTGGGTCCCACATACACATGACCCACACTGGAGGTTGGGTCCCACATACACACTCACCCTCACTGGAGGTTAGGTCCCACATACACACCAACCCACACTGGAGGTTGGGTCCCACATACACACTGACCCACACTGGAGGTTGGGTCCCACATACACACTGTCCCTTACTGGAGATTGGGTCCCACATACACACCCCCACTGGAGGTTGGGTCCCACATACACACTGACCCATGCTGGAGGTTGGATCCCACATATACACTGACCCACACTGGAGATTGGGTCCCACATACACACTCACCCTCACTGGAGGTTAAGTCCCACATACACACTGACCCAAACTGGAGGTTGAGTCCCACATACACACTCACCCTCACTGTAGGTTAGGTCCCACATACACACTGACCCACACTGGAGAATGGGTCCCACATACACACTGATCCACACTGGAGATTGGGTCCCACATACACACTCACCCTCACTGGAGGTTGGGTCCCACATACATACTGACCCACACTGGAGGTTGGGTCCCACATACGCACTGACCCTCACTGGAGGTTGGGTCCCACATACACACTGACCCTCACTGGAGGATGGGTCCCACATACACACTGACCGTCACTGGAGGTTGGGTCCCACATACACACTGACCCTCACTGGAGGTTGGGTCCCACATACACACTCACCCTCACTGGAGGTTAGGTCCCACATACACACTGACCCACACTGGAGGTTGGGTCCCACATACACACTCACCCTCACTGGAGGTTGGGTCCCACATACACACTGACCCTCACTGGAGGTTGGGTCCCACATACACACTGACCCACACTGGAGATTGGGTCCCACATACACACTCACCCTCACTGGAGGTTGTGTCCCACATACACACTGACCCAAACTGGAGGTTGGGTCCCACATACACACTCACCCTCACTGTAGGTTGGGTCCCACATACACACTCACCCTCACTGGAGGTTGGGTCCCACACATAGACACTGACCCTCACTGGAGGTTGGGTCCCACATACACACTGTCCCTTACTGGAGATTGGGTCCCACATACACACCCCCACTGGAGGTTGGGTCCCACATACACACTCACCCTCACTGGAGGTTAGGTCCCACATACACACTGACCCACACTGGAGGTTGGGTCCCACATACACACTGACCCACACTGGAGGTTGGGTCCCACATACACACTGACCCTCACTGGAGGTTGGGTCCCACATACACACTGACCCTCACTGGAGGTTGGGTCCCACATACACACTGACCCTCACTGGAGGTTGGGTCCCACATACACACTGACCCTCACTGGAGGTTGGGTCCCACATACACACTGACCCTCACTGGAGGTTGGGTCCCACATACACACTGACCCTCACTGGAGGATGGGTCCCACATACACACTGATCGTCACTGGAGGTTGGGTCCCACATACACACTGACCCTCACTGGAGGTTGGGTCCCACATACACACTGACCCTCACTGGAGGTTGGGTCCCACATACACACTGACCCTCACTGGAGGTTGGGTCCCACATACACACTGACCCTCACTGGAGGTTGGGTCCCACATACACACTGACCCACACTGGAGGTTGGGTCCCACATACACACTGACCCACACTGGAGGTTGAGTCCCACATACACACTGACCCTCACTGGAGGATGGGTCTCACATACACACTGACCCACACTGGAGGTTGGGTCCCACATACACACTGACCCACACTGGAGGTTGGGTCCCACATACACACTCACCCTCACTGGAGGTTAGGTCCCACATACACACTGACCCACACTTGGAGGTTGGGTCCCACATACACACTCACCCTCACTGGAGGTTGGGTCCCACATACACACTGACCCACTGGAGGTTGGGTCCCACATACAACACTACCCTCACTGGAGGTTGGGTCCCACATACAACTGACTCACTGGAGGTTGGTCCCACATACACACTGACCCACACTGGAGGTTGGGTCCCACATACACACTGACCCCACTGGAGGTTGGGTCCCACATACACACTGACCCTCACTGGAGGTTGGGTCCCACATACACACTGACCCACACTGGAGGTTGGGTCCCACATACACACTGACCCACACTGGAGGTTGGGTCCCACATACACACTGCCCTCACTGGAGGTTGGGTCCCACATACACACCCCCACTGGAGGTTGGGTCCCACATACACACTGACCCACACTGGAGGTTGGGTCCCACATACACACTGACCCACACTGGAGGTTGGGTCCCACATACACACTGCCCTCACTGGAGGTTGGGTCCCACATACACACTCACCCTCACTGGAGGTTGGGTCCCACATACACACTGACCCACATACACACTACCCTACTGGAGGTTGGGTCCCACATACACACTGACCCACACTGGAGATTGGGTCCCACATACACACTACCCTCACTGGAGGTTGGGTCCCACATACACACTCACCCTCACTGGAGGTTGGGTCCCACATACACACTGACCCACACTGGAGGTTGGGTCCCACATACACACTCACCCTCACTGGAGGTTGGGTCCCACATACACACTGACCCTCACTGGAGGTTGGGTCCCACATACACACTGATCCACTGGAGGTTGGGTCCCACATACACACTCACCCTCACTGGAGGTTGGGTCCCACATACACACTGACCCACACTGGAGGTTGGGTCCCACATACACACTGACCCTCACTGGAGGTTGGGTCCCACATACACACTGACCGTCACTGGAGGTTGGGTCCCACATACACACTGACCCACACTGGAGGTTGGGTCCCACATACACACTGACCCACACTCACTGGAGGTTGGGTCCCACATACACACTGACCCTCACTGGAGGTTGGGTCCCACATACACACTACCCTCACTGGAGGTTGGTCCCACATACACACTGACCCTCACTGGAGGTTGGGTCCCACATACACACTGACCCTCACTGGAGGTTGGGTCCCACATACACACTGACCCTCACTGGAGGTTGGGTCCCACATACACACTCACCCACTGGAGGTTGGGTCCCACATACACACTGACCCTCACTGGAGGTTGGGTCCCACATACACACCTGACCCACACTGGAGGTTGGGTCCCACATACACACTCACCCTCACTGGAGGTTGGGTCCCACATACACACTGACCCACACTGGAGGTTGGGTCCCACATACACACTGACCCTCACTGGAGGTTGGGTCCCACATACACACTGACCCTCACTGGAGGTTGGGTCCCACATACACACTGACCCACACTGGAGGTTGGGTCCCACATACACACTGACCACACTGGAGGTTGGGTCCCACATACACACTGACCCTCACTGGAGGTTGGGTCCCACATACACACTGACCCTCACTGGAGGTTGGGTCCCACATACACACTGACCCTCACTGGAGGTTGGGTCCCACATACACACTGACCCTCACTGGAGGTTGGGTCCCACATACACACTGACCCTCACTGGAGGTTGGGTCCCACATACACACTGACCCTCACTGGAGGTTGGGTCCCACATACACACTGACCCTCACTGGAGGTTGGGTCCCACATACACACTGACCCTCACTGGAGGTTGGGTCCCACATACACACTGACCCTCACTGGAGGTTGGGTCCCACATACACACTGACCCTCACTGGAGGTTGGGTCCCACATACACACTGACCCACACTGGAGGTTGGGTCCCACATACACACTGACCCACACTGGAGGTTGGGTCCCACATACACACTGACCCTCACTGGAGGTTGGGTCCCACATACACACTGACCCTCACTGGAGGTTGGGTCCCACATACACACTGACCCACACTGGAGGTTGGGTCCCACATACACACTGACCCTCACTGGAGGTTGGGTCCCACATACACACTGACCCTCACTGGAGGTTGGGTCCCACATACACACTGACCCACACTGGAGGTTGGGTCCCACATACACACTGACCCTCACTGGAGGTTGGGTCCCACATACACACTGACCCACACTGGAGGTTGGGTCCCACATACACACTCACCCTCACTGGAGGTTAGGTCCCACATACACACTGACCCTCACTGGAGGTTGGGTCCCACATACACACTGACCCACACTGGAGGTTGGGTCCCACATACACACTGTCCCTTACTGGAGGTTGGATCCCACATATACACTGACCCACACTGGAGATTGGGTCCCACATACACACTCACCCTCACTGGAGGTTGGGTCCCACATACACACTCACCCTCACTGGAGGTTGGGTCCCACATACACACTGACCCACACTGGAGGTTGGGTCCCACATACACACTCACCCTCACTGGAGGATGGGTCCCACACACACTGACCCTCACTGGAGGTTGTGTCCCACATAAACACTCACCCTCACTGGAGGTTGGGTCCCACATACACACTCACCCTCACTGGAGGTTGGGTCCCACACATAGACACTGACCCTCACTGGAGGTTGTGTCCCACATACACACTGTCCCTTACTGGAGGTTGGGTCCCACATACACACTCACCCTCACTGGAGGTTGGGTCCCACATACACACTCACCCTCACTGGAGGTTGGGTCCCACATACACACTGACCCTCACTGGAGGTTGGGTCCCACATACACACTCACCCTCACTGGAGGTTGGGTCCCACATACACACTGACCCTCACTGGAGGTTGGGTCCCACATACACACTGACCCACACTGGAGGTTGGGTCCCACATACACACTCACCCTCACTGGAGGTTAGGTCCCACATACACACTGACCCACACTGGAGGTTGGGTCCCACATACACACTGACCCACACTGGAGGTTGGGTCCCACATACACACTGACCCTCACTGGAGGATGGGTCCCACATACACACTGATCCTCACTGGAGGTTGGGTCCCACATACACACTGACCCACACTGGAGGTTGGGTCCCACATACACACTCACCCTCACTGGAGGTTGGGTCCCACATACACACTGACCCTCACTGGAGGTTGGGTCCCACATACACACTGACCCTCACTGGAGGTTGGGTCCCACATACACACTGACCCTCACTGGAGGTTGGGTCCCACATACACACTCACCCTCACTGGAGGTTGGGTCCCACATACACACTGACCCACACTGGAGGTTGGGTCCCACATACACACTGACCCTCACTGGAGGTTGGGTCCCACATACACACTGACCCTCACTGGAGGTTGGGTCCCACATACACACTGACCCTCACTGGAGGTTGGGTCCCACATACACACTGACCCTCACACTGGAGGTTGGGTCCCACATACACACTGACCCACACTGGAGGTTGGGTCCCACATACACACTACCCTCACTGGAGGTTGGGTCCCACATACACACTGACCCACACTGGAGGTTGGGTCCCACATACACACCGACCCACACTGGAGGTTGGGTCCCACATACACACTGACCCTCACTGGAGGTTGGGTCCCACATACACACTGACCCACTGGAGGTTGGGTCCCACATACACACTGACCCCACTGGAGGTTGGTCCCACATACACACTGACCCCACTGGAGGTTGGGTCCCACATACACACTGACCCTCACTGGAGGTTGGGTCCCACATACACACTGACCACACTGGAGGTTGGGTCCCACATACACACTCACCCTCACTGGAGGTTGGGTCCCACATACACACTGACCCTCACTGGAGGTTGGGTCCCACATACACACTGACCCACACTGGAGGTTGGTCCACATACACACTGACCCACACTGGAGGTTGGGTCCCACATACACACTGACCCCACATACTGGGAGGTTGGGTCCCACATACACACTGACCCCACTGGAGGTTGGGTCCCACATACACACTGACCCTCACTGGAGGTTGGGTCCCACATACACACTGACCCTCACTGGAGGTTGGGTCCCACATACACACTGACCCACACTGGAGGTTGGGTCCCACATACACACTGGAGGTTGGGTCCCACATACACACTCACCTGGAGGTTGGGTCCCACATACACACTGACCCACACTGGAGGTTGGGTCCCACATACACACTGACCCACACTGGAGGTTGGGTCCCACATACACACTGACCCTCACTGGAGGTTGGGTCCCACATACACACTGACCCACACTGGAGGTTGGGTCCCACATACACACTGACCCTCACTGGAGGTTGGGTCCCACATACACACTGACCCACACTGGAGGTTGGGTCCCACATACACACTGACCCTCACTGGAGGTTGGTCCCACATACACACTCCCCACTGGAGGTTGGGTCCCACATACACACTGACCCTCACTGGAGGTTGGGTCCCACATACACACTGACCCACACTGGAGGTTGGGTCCCACATACACACTCACCCTCACTGGAGGTTGGGTCCCACATACACACTGACCCCACTGGAGGTTGGGTCCCACATACACACTGACCCACACTGGAGGTTGGGTCCCACATACACACTCACCCTCACTGGAGGTTGGGTCCCACATACACACTGACCCACTGGAGGTTGGGTCCCACATACACACTGACCCCACTGGAGGTTGGGTCCCACATACACACTGACCCTCACTGGAGGTTGGGTCCCACATACACACTGACCCTCACTGGAGGTTGGGTCCCACATACACACCCCATGACCCTCACTGGAGGTTGGGTCCCACATACACACTGACCCTCACTGGAGGTTGGGTCCCACATACACACTGACCCTCACTGGAGGTTGGGTCCCACATACACACTGACCCCACTGGAGGTTGGGTCCCACATACACACTGACCCTCACTGGAGGTTGGGTCCCACATACACACTGACCCACACTGGAGGTTGGGTCCCACATACACACTGACCCTCACTGGAGGTTGGGTCCCACATACACACTGACCCTCACTGGAGGTTGGGTCCCACATACACACTGACCCTCACTGGAGGTTGGGTCCCACATACACACTCACCCTCACTGGAGGTTGGGTCCCACATACACACTGACCCTCACTGGAGGTTGGGTCCCACATACACACTGACCCTCACTGGAGGTTGGGTCCCACATACACACTGACCCTCACTGGAGGTTGGGTGCCACATACACACTGACTCACACTGGAGGTTGGGTCCCACATACACACTGACCCTTACTGGAGGTTGGGTCCCACATACACACTCACCCTCACTGGAGGTTGGGTCCCACATACACACTGACCCACACTGGAGGTTGGGTCCCACATACACACTGACCCTCACTGGAGGTTGGGTCCCACATACACACCGACCCACACTGGAGGTTGGGTCCCACATACACACCGACCCACACTGGAGGTTGGGTCCCACATACACACTGACCCTCACTGGAGGATGGGTCCCACATACAAACTGATCCTCACTGGAGGTTGGGTCCCACATACACACTGACCCACACTGGAGGTTGGGTCCCACATACACACTGACCCTCACTGGAGGTTGGGTCCCACATACACACTGACCCTCACTGGAGGTTGGGTCCCACATACACACTGACCCACACTGGAGGTTGGGTCCCACATACACACTCACCCTCACTGGAGGTTGGGTCCCACATACACACTGACCCACACTGGAGGTTGGGTCCCACATACACACCCCACTGGAGGTTGGGTCCCACATACACACTCACCCTCACTGGAGGTTAGGTCCCACATACACACTGACCCACACTGGAGGTTGGGTCCCACATACACACTGACCCACACTGGAGGTTGGGTCCCACATACACACTGACCCTCACTGGAGGATGGGTCCCACATACACACTGACCCTCACACTGGAGGTTGGGTCCCACATACACACTGACCCTCACTGGAGGTTGGGTCCCACATACACACTGACCCACACTGGAGGTTGGGTCCCACATACACACTGACCCTCACTGGAGGTTGGGTCCCACATACACACTGACCCTCACTGGAGGTTGTGTCCCACATAAACACTCACCCTCACTGTAGGTTAGGTCCCAGATACACACCGACCCATACTGGAGGATGGGTCCCACACACACTGACCCTCACTGGAGGTTGTGTCCCACATAAACACTCACCCTCACTGTAGGTTAGGTCCCAGATACACACTGACCCACACTGGAGGTTGGGTCCCACATACACACTGACCCACACTGGAGGTTGGGTCCCACATACACACTCACCCTCACTGGAGGTTGGGTCCCACATACACACTGACCCTCACTGGAGGTTGGGTCCCACATACACACTGACCCTCACTGGAGGTTGGGTCCCACATACACACTCACCCTCACTGGAGGTTGGGTCCCACACATAGACACTGACCCTCACTGGAGGTTGTGTCCCACATACACACTGTCCCTTACTGGAGGTTGGGTCCCACATACACACTGACCCTCACTGGAGGTTGGGTCCCACATACACACTGACCCACACTGGAGGTTGGGTCCCACATACACACTCACCCTCACTGGAGGTTAGGTCCCACATACACACTGACCCACACTGGAGGTTGGGTCCCACATACACACCCCACTGGAGGTTGGGTCCCACATACACACTCACCCTCACTGGAGGTTAGGTCCCACATACACACTGACCCACACTGGAGGTTGGGTCCCACATACACACTGACCCTCACTGGAGGTTGGGTCCCACATACACACTGACCCTCACTGGAGGTTGGGTCCCACATACACACTGACCCACACTGGAGGTTGGGTCCCACATACGCACTGACCCTCACTGGAGGTTGGGTCCCACATACACACTGACCCTCACTGGAGGTTGGGTCCCACATACACACTGACCCACACTGGAGGTTGGGTCCCACATACACACTGACCCACACTGGAGGTTGGGTCCCACATACACACTGACCCTCACTGGAGGTTGGGTCCCACATACACACTGACCCACACTGGAGGTTGGGTCCCACATACACACTGACCCACACTGGAGGTTGGGTCCCACATACACACCGACCCACACTGGAGGTTGGGTCCCACATACACACTGTCCCTTACTGGAGATTGGGTCCCACATACACACCCCCACTGGAGGTTGGGTCCCACATACACACTCACCCTCACTGGAGGTTGGGTCCCACATACACACTGACCCTCACTGGAGGTTGGGTCCCACATACACACTGACCCACACTGGAGATTGGGTCCCACATACACACTCACCCTCACTGGAGGTTGGGTCCCACATACACACTGACCCACACTGGAGGTTGGGTCCCACATACACACTCACCCTCACTGGAGGTTGGGTCCCACATACACACTGACCCACACTGGAGGTTGGGTCCCACATACACACTGTCCCTTACTGGAGGTTGGGTCCCACATACACACTCACCCTCACTGGAGGTTAGGTCCCACATACACACTGACCCACACTGGAGGTTGGGTCCCACATACACACTGACCCTTACTGGAGGTTGGGTCCCACATACACACTGACCCACACTGGAGATTGGGTCCCACATACACACTCACCCTCACTGGAGGTTGGGTCCCACATACACACTCACCCTCACTGGAGGTTAAGTCCCACATACACACTGACCCACACTGGAGGTTGGGTCCCACATACACACTCACCCTCACTGTAGGTTAGGCCCCACAAACACACTGACCCACACTGGAGATTGGGTCCCACATACACACTGATCCACACTGGAGATTGGGTCCCACATACACACTCACCCTCACTGGAGGTTGGGTCCCACATACACACTGACCCACACTGGAGGTTGGGTCCCACATACACACTCACCCTCACTGGAGGTTGGGTCCCACATACACACTCACCCTCACTGGAGGTTGGGTCCCACACATAGACACTGACCCTCACTGGAGGTTGGGTCCCACATACACACTGTCCCTTACTGGAGGTTGGGTCCCACATACACACTCACCCTCACTGGAGGTTGGGTCCCACATACACACTGACCCTCACTGGAGGTTGGGTCCCACATACACACTGACCCTCACTGGAGGTTGGGTCCCACATACACACTGACCCTCACTGGAGGTTGGGTCCCACATACACACTGACCCACACTGGAGGTTGGGTCCCACATACACACTCACCCTCACTGGAGGTTAGGTCCCACATACACACTGACCCACACTGGAGGTTGGGTCCCACATACACACTGACCCTTACTGGAGGTTGGGTCCCACATACACACTGACCCTCACTGGAGGATGGGTCCCACATACACACTGATCGTCACTGGAGGTTGGGTCCCACATACACACTGACCCTCACTGGAGGTTGGGTCCCACATACACACTGACCCTCACTGGAGGTTGGGTCCCACATACACACTGACCCTCACTGGAGGTTGGGTCCCACATACACACTGACCCTCACTGGAGGTTGGGTCCCACATACACACTGACCCTCACTGGAGGTTGGGTCCCACATACACACTGACCCACACTGGAGGTTGGGTCCCACATACACACTGACCCTCACTGGAGGTTGGGTCCCACATACACACTGACCCTCACCTGGAGGTTGGGTCCCACATACACACTGACCCTCACTGGAGGTTGGGTCCCACATACACACTGACCCTCACTGGAGGTTGGGTCCCACATACACACTGACCCTCACTGGAGGTTGGGTCCCACATACACACTCACCCTCACTGGAGGTTGGGTCCCACATACACACTGACCCTCACTGGAGGTTGGGTCCCACATACACACTGACCCACACTGGAGGTTGGGTCCCACATACACACTGACCCACACTGGAGGTTGGGTCCCACATACACACTCACCCTCACTGGAGGTTAGGTCCCACATACACACTGACCCACACTGGAGGTTGGGTCCCACATACACACTGACCCACACTGGAGGTTGGGTCCCACATACACACTGACCCTCACTGGAGGATGGGTCCCACATACATACTGATCGTCACTGGAGGTTGGGTCCCACATACACACCGACCCACACTGGAGGTTGGGTCCCACATACACACTGTCCCTTACTGGAGGTTGGATCCCACATATACACTGACCCACACTGGAGATTGGGTCCCACATACACACTCACCCTCACTGGAGGTTGGGTCCCACATACACACTGACCCTCACTGGAGGTTGGGTCCCACATACACACTGACCCACACTGGAGATTGGGTCCCACATACACACTCACCCTCACTGGAGGTTGTGTCCCACATACACACTGACCCAAACTGGAGGTTGGGTCCCACATACACACTCACCCTCACTGTAGGTTAGGTCCCACATACACACTGACCCTCACTGGAGGTTGGGTCCCACATACACACTGACCCCCACTGGAGGTTGGGTCCCACATACACACTCACCCTCACTGGAGGTTGGGTCCCACATACACACTCACCCTCACTGGAGGATGGGTCCCACACACACTGACCCTCACTGGAGGTTGTGTCCCACATAAACACTCACCCTCACTGTAGGTTAGGTCCCACATACACACTGACCCTCACTGGAGGTTGGGTCCCACATACACACTGACCCACACTGGAGGTTGGGTCCCACATACACACTGCCCACTGGAGGTTGGGTCCCACATACACACTCACCCTCACTGGAGGTTGGGTCCCACATACACACTGACCCTCACACTGGAGGTTGGGTCCCACTGGAGGTACACACACGACCCACACTGGAGGTTGGGTCCCACATACACACTGACCCTCACTGGAGGTTGGGTCCCACATACACACTGACCCTCACTGGAGGTTGGGTCCCACATACACACTGACCCTCACTGGAGGTTGGGTCCCACATACACACTGACCCCACTGGAGGTTGGGTCCCACATACACACTGACCCACACTGGAGGTTGGGTCCCACATACACACTGACCCTCACTGGAGGTTGGGTCCCACATACACACTCACCCTCACTGGAGGTTGGGTCCCACATACACACTGACCCTCACTGGAGGTTGGGTCCCACATACACACTGACCCACACTGGAGGTTGGGTCCCACATACACACTGACCCTCACTGGAGGTTGGGTCCCACATACACACTGACCCTCACTGGAGGTTGGGTCCCACATACACACTGACCCACACTGGAGGTTGGGTCCCACATACACACTGACCCACACTGGAGGTTGGGTCCCACATACACACTGACCCTCACTGGAGGATGGGTCCCACATACACACTGACCCACACTGGAGGTTGGGTCCCACATACACACTGACCCTCACTGGAGGTTGGGTCCCACACATAGACACTGACCCTCACTGGAGGTTGTGTCCCACATACACACTGTCCCTTACTGGAGGTTGGGTCCCACATACACACTCACCCTCACTGGAGGTTAGGTCCCACATACACACTGACCCACACTGGAGGTTGGGTCCCACATACACACTGACCCTCACTGGAGGTTGGGTCCCACATACATACTGATCGTCACTGGAGGTTGGGTCCCACATACACACTGACCCACACTGGAGGTTGGGTCCCACATACACACTGACCCACACTGGAGATTGGGTCCCACATACACACTCACCCTCACTGGAGGTTGGGTCCCACATACACACTGACCCACACTGGAGGTTGGGTCCCACATACACACTGACCCTCACTGGAGGTTGGGTCCCACATACACACTGACCCACACTGGAGGTTGGGTCCCACATACACACTGACCCCACTGGAGGTTGGGTCCCACATACACACTCACCCTCACTGGAGGTTGGGTCCCACATACACACTGGACCCACACTGGAGGTTGGGTCCCACATACACACTCACCCTCACTGGAGGTTGGGTCCCACATACACACTGACCCTCACTGGAGGTTGGGTCCCACATACACACTGACCCTCACTGGAGGTTGGGTCCCACATACACACTCACCCTCACTGGAGGTTGGGTCCCACATACACACTGACCCACACTGGAGGTTGGGTCCCACATACACACTGACCCTCACTGGAGGTTGGGTCCCACATACACACTACCCTCACTGGAGGTTGGGTCCCACATACACACTGACCCTCACTGGAGGTTGGGTCCCACATACACACTGACCCTCACTGGAGGTTGGGTCCCACATACACACTGACCCTCACTGGAGGTTGGGTCCCACA
Organism: Mobula hypostoma; assembly: GCF_963921235.1. Classification (NCBI taxonomy): domain Eukaryota; kingdom Metazoa; phylum Chordata; class Chondrichthyes; order Myliobatiformes; family Myliobatidae; genus Mobula; species Mobula hypostoma. The sequence goes on along the minus strand of NC_086101.1, from coordinate 109,514,335 downwards.
TACACACTGACCCTCACTGGAGGTTGGGTCCCACATACACACTGACCCACACTGGAGGTTGGGTCCCACATACACACTCACCCTCACTGGAGGTTGGGTCCCACATACACACTGACCCACACTGGAGGTTGGGTCCCACATACACACTGACCCCACTGGAGGTTGGGTCCCACATACACACTCACCCTCACTGGAGGTTGGGTCCCACATACACACTGACCCCACTGGAGGTTGGGTCCCACATACACACTGACCCTCACTGGAGGTTGGGTCCCACATACACACTGACCCTCACTGGAGGTTGGGTCCCACATACACACTGACCCTCACTGGAGGTTGGGTCCCACATACACACTGACCCTCACTGGAGGTTGGGTCCCACATACACACTGACCCTCACTGGAGGTTGGGTCCCACATACACACTGACCCTCACTGGAGGTTGGGTCCCACATACACACTGACCCTCACTGGAGGTTGGGTCCCACATACACACTGACCCACACTGGAGGTTGGGTCCCACATACACACTGACCCTCACTGGAGGTTGGGTCCCACATACACACTGACCCACACTGGAGGTTGGGTCCCACATACACACTCACCCTCACTGGAGGTTAGGTCCCACATACACACTGACCCACACTGGAGGTTGGGTCCCACATACACACTGTCCCTAACTGGAGGTTGGGTCCCACATACACACTGACCCTCACTGGAGGTTGGGTCCCACATACACACTGACCCACACTGGAGGTTGGGTCCCACATACACACTGACCCTCACTGGAGGTTGGGTCCCACATACACACTGACCCTCACTGGAGGTTGGGTCCCACATACACACTGACCCCACTGGAGGTTGGGTCCCACATACACACTGACCCTCACTGGAGGTTGGGTCCCACATACACACTGACCCTCACTGGAGGTTGGGTCCCACATACACACTGACCCACACTGGAGGTTGGGTCCCACATACACACTGACCCTCACTGGAGGTTGGGTCCCACATACATACTGACCGTCACTGGAGGTTGGGTCCCACATACACACTGACCCACACTGGAGGTTGGGTCCCACATACACACTCACCCTCACTGGAGGTTGGGTCCCACATACACACTGACCCACACTGGAGGTTGGGTCCCACATACACACTGACCCTCACTGGAGGGTGGGTCCCACATACACACCCCCACTGGAGGTTGGGTCCCACATACACACTGACCCTCACTGGAGGTTGGGTCCCACATACACACTGACCCACACTGGAGGTTGGGTCCCACATACACACTCACCCTCACTGGAGGTTAGGTCCCACATACACACTGACCCACACTGGAGGTTGGGTCCCACATACACACTGTCCCTTACTGGAGGTTGGGTCCCACATACACACTCACCCTCACTGGAGGTTGGGTCCCACACACACTGACCCTCACTGGAGGTTGTGTCCCACATAAACACTCACCCTCACTGGAGGTTAGGTCCCACATACACACTGACCCTCACTGGAGGTTGGGTCCCACATACACACTGACCCTCACTGGAGGTTGGGTCCCACATACACACTACCCTCACTGGAGGTTGGGTCCCACATACACACTGACCCTCACTGGAGGTTGGGTCCCACATACACACTGACCCTCACTGGAGGTTGGGTCCCACATACACACTGACCCTCACTGGAGGTTGGGTCCCACATACACACTGACCCTCACTGGAGGTTGGGTCCCACATACACACTGACCCTCACTGGAGGTTGGGTCCCACATACACACTGACCCTCACTGGAGGTTGGGTCCCACATACACACTGACCCTCACTGGAGGTTGGGTCCCACATACACACTGACCACACTGGAGGTTGGGTCCCACATACACACTGACCCACTGGAGGTGGTCACATACACTGGAGGTTGGGTCCCACATACACACTGACCCCACTGGAGGTTGGGTCCCACATACACACTGACCCTCACTGGAGGTTGGGTCCCACATACACACTGACCCTCACTGGAGGTTGGGTCCCACATACACACTGACCCACACTGGAGGTTGGGTCCCACATACACACTGACCCACACTGGAGGTTGGGTCCCACATACACACTACCCCACTGGAGGTTGGGTCCCACATACACACTGACCCACCACTGGAGGTTGGGTCCCACATACACACTGACCCTCACTGGAGGTTGGGTCCCACATACACACTGACCCTCACTGGAGGTTGGGTCCCACATACACACTGACCCTCACTGGAGGTTGGGTCCCACATACACACTGACCCTCACTGGAGGTTGGGTCCCACATACACACTGACCCACACTGGAGGTTGGGTCCCACATACACACACCCTCACTGGAGGTTGGGTCCCACATACACACTGACCCTCACTGGAGGTTGGGTCCCACATACACACTGACCCACACTGGAGGTTGGGTCCCACATACACACTCACCCTCACTGGAGGTTGGGTCCCACATACACACTGACCCACACTGGAGGTTGGGTCCCACATACACACTGACCCTCACTGGAGGTTGGGTCCCACATACACACTCACCCTCACTGGAGGTTGGGTCCCACATACACACTGACCCTCACTGGAGGTTGGGTCCCACATACACACTGACCCACTCTGGAGGTTAGGTCCCACATACACATTCACCGTCACTGGAGGATGGGTCCCACACACACTGACCCTCACTGGAGGTTGTGTCCCACATACACACTCACCCTCACTGGAGGTTGGGTCCCACATACACACTGACCCTCACTGGAGGTTGGGTCCCACATACACACTGACCCACACTGGAGGTTGGGTCCCACATACACACTCACCCTCACTGGAGGTTAGGTCCCACATACACACTGACCCACACTGGAGGTTGGGTCCCACATACACACTGACCCACACTGGAGGTTGGGTCCCACATACACACTGACCCTCACTGGAGGATGGGTCTCACATACACACTGACCCACACTGGAGGTTGGGTCCCACATACACACTGACCCTCACTGGAGGTTGGGTCCCACATACACACTGACCCTCACTGGAGGTTGGGTCCCACATACACACTGACCCCACTGGAGGTTGGGTCCCACATACACACTGACCCTCACTGGAGGTTGGGTCCCACATACACACTGACCCACACTGGAGGTTGGGTCCCACATACACACTGACCCTCACTGGAGGTTGGGTCCCACATACACACTCACCCTCACTGGAGGTTGGTCCCACATAACACTGACCCACACTGGAGGTTGGGTCCCACATACACACTGACCCTCACTGGAGGTTGGGTCCCACATACACACTGACCCTCACTGGAGGTTGGGTCCCACATACACACTGACCCACACTGGAGGTTGGGTCCCACATACACACTACCCCACTGGAGGTTGGTCCCACATACACACTGACCCACACTGGAGGTTGGGTCCCACATACACACTGACCCTCACTGGAGGTTGGGTCCCACATACAACTACTCTGGAGGTGGTCATACACACTACCTCACTGGAGGTGGTCCACATACACACGACCCTCACTGGAGGTTGGGTCCCACATACACACTGACCCACACTGGAGGTTGGGTCCCACATACACACTGGAGTGGGTCCCTACACCTCACTGGAGGTTGGGTCCCACATACACACTGACCCTCACTGGAGGTTGGGTCCCACATACACACTGCCTGAGTTTCCCACATACACTACACTGGAGGTTGGGTCCCACATACACACTGACCCACACTGGAGGTTGGGTCCCACATACACACTGACCCTCACTGGAGGTTGGGTCCCACATACACACTGACCCTCACTGGAGGTTGGGTCCCACATACACACTCACCCTCACTGGAGGTTGGGTCCCACATACACACTGACCCTCACTGGAGGTTGGGTCCCACATACACATGGAGGTTGGGTCCCACATACACACTGACCCTCACTGGAGGTTGGGTCCCACATACACACTGACCCTCACTGGAGGTTGGGTCCCACATACACACTGACCCTCACTGGAGGTTGGGTCCCACATACACACTACCCTCACTGGAGGTTGGGTCCCACATACACACTGACCCCACTGGAGGTTGGGTCCCACATACACACTGACCCTCACTGGAGGTTGGGTCCCACATACACACTGACCCTCACTGGAGGTTGGGTCCCACATACACACTGACCCTCACTGGAGGTTGGGTCCCACATACACACTGACCCTCACTGGAGGTTGGGTCCCACATACACACTGACCCCACTGGAGGTTGGGTCCCACATACACACTGACCCTCACTGGAGGTTGGGTCCCACATACACACTGACCCTCACTGGAGGTTGGGTCCCACATACACACTGACCCACACTGGAGGTTGGGTCCCACATACACACTGACCCTCACTGGAGGTTGGGTCCCACATACACACTGACCCTCACTGGAGGTTGGGTCCCACATACACACTGACCCCACTGGAGGTTGGGTCCCACATACACACTGACCCTCACTGGAGGTTGGGTCCCACATACACACTGACCCACACTGGAGGTTGGGTCCCACATATACACTGACCCACACTGGAGGTTGGGTCCCACATACACACTCACCCTCACTGGAGGTTGGGTCCCACATACACACTCACCCTCACTGGAGGTTAAGTCCCACATACACACTGACCCACACTGGAGGTTGGGTCCCACATACACACTCACCCTCACTGGAGGTTGGGTCCCACATACATACTGACCGTCACTGGAGGTTGGGTCCCACATACACACTGACCCACACTGGAGGTTGGGTCCCACATACACACTGACCCACACTGGAGGTTGGGTCCCACATACACACTACCCTCACTGGAGGTTGGGTCCCACATACACACTGACCCCACTGGAGGTTGGGTCCCACATACACACTGACCCACACTGGAGGTTGGGTCCCACATACACACCGACCCTCACTGGAGGTTGGGTCCCACATACACACTGTCCCTTACTGGAGGTTGGGTCCCACATACACACCCCCACTGGAGGTTGGGTCCCACATACACACTGACCCTCACTGGAGGTTGGGTCCCACATACACACTGACCCTCACTGGAGGTTGGGTCCCACATACACACTGACCCTCACTGGAGGTTGGGTCCCACATACACACCCCCACTGGAGGTTGGGTCCCACATACACACTCACCCTCACTGGAGGTTGGGTCCCACATATACACTGACCCACACTGGAGATTGGGTCCCACATACACACTCACCCTCACTGGAGGTTGGGTCCCACATACACACTCACCCTCACTGGAGGTTGGGTCCCACATACACACTGACCCACACTGGAGGTTGGGTCCCACATACACACTCACCCTCACTGGAGGTTGGGTCCCACATACACACTGACCCACACTGGAGGTTGGGTCCCACATACACACTGACCCACACTGGAGATTGGGTCCCACATACACACTCACCCTCACTGGAGGTTGTGTCCCACATACACACTGACCCAAACTGGAGGTTGGGTCCCACATACACACTCACCCTCACTGGAGGTTGGGTCCCACATACACACTCACCCTCACTGGAGGTTGGGTCCCACATACACACTGTCCCTTACTGGAGGTTGGGTCCCACATACACACTCACCCTCACTGGAGGTTGGGTCCCACATACACACTGACCCACACTGGAGGTTGGGTCCCACATACGCACTGACCCTCACTGGAGGTTGGGTCCCACATACACACTGACCCTCACTGGAGGTTGGGTCCCACATACACACTGACCCTCACTGGAGGTTGGGTCCCACATACACACTGACCCTCACTGGAGGTTGGGTCCCACATACACACTGACCCTCACTGGAGGTTGGGTCCCACATACACACTGACCCTCACTGGAGGTTGGGTCCCACATACACACTGACCCTCACTGGAAGTTTGGTCCCACATACACACTGACCCACACTGGAGGTTGGGTCCCACACACGCACTGACCCTCACTGGAGGTTGGGTCCCACATACACACTGACCCTCACTGGAGGTTGGGTCCCACATACACACTGACCCACACTGGAGGTTGGGTCCCACATACACACTGACCCTCACTGGAGGTTGGGTCCCACATACACACTGACCCTCACTGGAGGTTGGGTCCCACATACACACTGACCCTCACTGGAGGTTGGGTCCCACATACACACTGACCCTCACTGGAGGTTGGGTCCCACATACACACTGACCCACACTGGAGGTTGGGTCCCACATACACACTCACCCTCACTGGAGGTTAGGTCCCACATACACACTGACCCACACTGGAGGTTGGGTCCCACATACACACTGACCCACACTGGAGGTTGGGTCCCACATACACACTGACCCACACTGGAGGTTGGGTCCCACATACACACTGACCCTCACTGGAGGTTGGGTCCCACATACACACTGACCCTCACTGGAGGTTGGGTCCCACATACACACTGACCCACACTGGAGGTTGGGTCCCACATACACACTGACCCTCACTGGAGGTTGGGTCCCACATACACACTGACCCTCACTGGAGGTTGGGTCCCACATACACACTGACCCTCACTGGAGGTTGGGTCCCACATACACACTCACCCTCACTGGAGGTTGGGTCCCACATACACACTGACCCACACTGGAGGTTGGGTCCCACATACACACTGACCCTCACTGGAGGTTGGGTCCCACATACACACTGACCCTCACTGGAGGTTGGGTCCCACATACACACTGACCCCACTGGAGGTTGGGTCCCACATACACACTGACCCACACTGGAGGTTGGGTCCCACATACACACTGACCCCACTGGAGGTTGGGTCCCACATACACACTGACCCTCACTGGAGGTTGGGTCCCACATACACACTGACCCTCACTGGAGGTTGGGTCCCACATACACACTGACCCACACTGGAGGTTGGGTCCCACATACACACTCACCCTCACTGGAGGTTGGGTCCCACATACACACTGACCCACACTGGAGGTTGGGTCCCACATACACACTGACCCACTCTGGAGGTTAGGTCCCACATACACATTCACCGTCACTGGAGGATGGGTCCCACACACACTGACCCTCACTGGAGGTTGTGTCCCACATAAACACTCACCCTCACTGGAGGTTAGGTCCCAGATACACACTGACCCACACTGGAGGTTGGGTCCCACATACACACTGTCCCTTACTGGAGGTTGGATCCCACATATACACTGACCCACACTGGAGATTGGGTCCCACATACACACTCACCCTCACTGGAGGTTGGGTCCCACATACACACTCACCCTCACTGGAGGTTAAGTCCCACATACACACTGACCCACACTGGAGGTTGGGTCCCACATACACACTCACCCTCACTGGAGGTTGGGTCCCACATACACACTGACCCACACTGGAGGTTGGGTCCCACATACACACTGACCCACACTGGAGGTTGGGTCCCACATACACACTCACCCTCACTGGAGGTTGGGTCCCACATACACACTGACCCAACTGGAGGTTGGGTCCCACATACACACTCACCCTCACTGGAGGTTGGGTCCCACATACACACTGACCCTCACTGGAGGTTGGGTCCCACATACACACTCACCCTCACTGGAGGTTGGGTCCCACATACACACTGACCCTCACTGGAGGTTGGGTCCCACATACACACTGACCCTCACTGGAGGTTGGGTCCCACATACACACTGACCCCACTGGAGGTTGGGTCCCACATACACACTGACCCTCACTGGAGGTTGGGTCCCACATACACACTGACCCTCACTGGAGGTTGGGTCCCACATACACACTGACCCACACTGGAGGTTGGGTCCCACATACACACTGACCCTCACTGGAGGTTGGGTCCCACATACACACTGACCCTCACTGGAGGTTGGGTCCCACATACACACTGACCCTCACTGGAGGTTGGGTCCCACATACACACTGACCCTCACTGGAGGTTGGGTCCCACATACACACTGACCCTCACTGGAGGTTGGGTCCCACATACACACCCCACTGGAGGTTGGGTCCCACATACACACTCACCCTCACTGGAGGTTGGGTCCCACATACACACTGACCCACACTGGAGGTTGGGTCCCACATACACACTGACCCCACTGGAGGTTGGGTCCCACATACACACTGACCCTCACTGGAGGTTGGGTCCCACATACACACTGACCGTCACTGGAGGTTGGGTCCCACATACACACTGACCCTCACTGGAGGTTGGGTCCCACATACACACTGACCCTCACTGGAGGTTGGGTCCCACATACACACTGACCCTCACTGGAGGTTGTGTCCCACATACACACTCACCCTCACTGTAGGTTAGGTCCCACATACACACCGACCCATACTGGAGGTTGGGTCCCACATACACACTGTCCCTTACTGGAGATTGGGTCCCACATACACACCCCCACTGGAGGTTGGGTCCCACATACGCACTGACCCTCACTGGAGGTTGGGTCCCACATACACACTGACCCTCACTGGAGGTTGGGTCCCACATACACACTGACCCACACTGGAGGTTGGGTCCCACATACACATTCACCGTCACTGGAGGATGGGTCCCACACACACTGACCCTCACTGGAGGTTGTGTCCCACATAAACACTCACCCTCACTGTAGGTTAGGTCCCACATACACACTGACGACACACTGGAGGTTGGGACCCACATACACACCCCACTGGAGGTTGGGTCCCACATACACACTGTCCCTTACTGGAGGTTGGGTCCCACATACACACTCACCCTCACTGGAGGTTGGGTCCCACATACACACCCCCACTGGAGGTTGGGTCCCACATACACACTCACCCTCACTGGAGGTTGGGTCCCACATAAACACTGACCCACACTGGAGGTTGGGTCCCACATACACACTGACCCACACTGGAGGTTGGGTCCCACATACACACTCACCCTCACTGGAGGTTAGGTCCCACATACACACCAACCCACACTGGAGGTTGGGTCCCACATACACACTGTCCCTTACTGGAGGTTGGGTCCCACATACACACTGACCCACACTGGAGGTTGGGTCCCACATACACACTGACCCTCACTGGAGGTTGGGTCCCACATACACACTCACCCTCACTGGAGGTTGGGTCCCACATACACACTGACCCACACTGGAGGTTGGGTCCCACATACACACTACCCTCACTGGAGGTTGGGTCCCACATACACACTGACCCTCACTGGAGGTTGGGTCCCACATACACACTGACCCCACTGGAGGTTGGGTCCCACATACACACTCACCCTCACTGGAGGTTGGGTCCCACATACACACTGACCCTCACTGGAGGTTGGGTCCCACACATACACACTGACCCTCACTGGAAGTTGGGTCCCACATACACACTCACCCTCACTGGAGATTGGGTCCCACATACACACTGACCCTCACTGGAGGTTGGGTCCCACATACACACTGACCCTCACTGGAGGTTGGGTCCCACATACACACTGACCCTCACTGGAGGTTGGGTCCCACATACACACTGACCCTCACTGGAGGTTGGGTCCCACATACACACTGTCCCTTACTGGAGGTTGGGTCCCACATACACACTCACCCTCACTGGAGGTTGGGTCCCACATACACACTGACCCACACTGGAGGTTGGGTCCCACATACACACTGACCCACACTGGAGGTTGGGTCCCACATACACACTGACCCTCACTGGAGGTTGGGTCCCACATACACACTGACCCTCACTGGAGGTTGGGTCCCACATACACACTGACCCTCACTGGAGGTTGGGTCCCACATACACACTGACCCACACTGGAGGTTGGGTCCCACATACACACTGACCCACACTGGAGGTTGGGTCCCACATACACACTGACCCTCACTGGAGGATGGGTCCCACATACATACTGATCGTCACTGGAGGTTGGGTCCCACATACACACTGACCCACACTGGAGATTGGGTCCCACATACACACTCACCCTCACTGGAGGTTGGGTCCCACATAAACACTGACCCACACTGGAGGTTGGGTCCCACATACACACTGACCCTCACTGGAGGTTGGGTCCCACATACACACTGACCCACACTGGAGGTTGGGTCCCACATACACACTCACCCTCACTGGAGGTTGGGTCCCACATACACACTGACCCTCACTGGAGGTTGGGTCCCACATACACACTGACCCACACTGGAGGTTGGGTCCCACATACACACTCACCCTCACTGGAGGTTAGGTCCCACATACACACTGACCCACACTGGAGGTTGGGTCCCACATACACACTGACCCTTACTGGAGGTTGGGTCCCACATACACACTGACCCTCACTGGAGGTTGGGTCCCACATACACACTGACCCACACTGGAGGTTGGGTCCCACATACACACTGACCCTCACTGGAGGTTGGGTCCCACATACACACTCACCGTCACTGGAGGTTGGGTCCCACATACACACTGACCCTCACTGGAGGTTGGGTCCCACATACACACTCACCCTCACTGGAGGTTGGGTCCCACATACACACTCACCCTCACTGGAGGTTGGGTCCCACACATAGACACTGACCCTCACTGGAGGTTGTGTCCCACATACACACTGTCCCTTACTGGAGGTTGGGTCCCACATACACACTCACCCTCACTGGAGGTTAGGTCCCACATACACACTGACCCACACTGGAGGTTGGGTCCCACATACACACTGACCCTCACTGGAGGTTGGGTCCCACATACACACTCACCCTCACTGGAGGTTAGGTCCCACATACACACTGACCCACACTGGAGGTTGGGTCCCACATACACACTGACCCTCACTGGAGGTTGGGTCCCACATACACACTCACCCTCACTGGAGGTTGGGTCCCACATACACACTGACCCACACTGGAGGTTGGGTCCCACATACACACTCACCCTCACTGGAGGTTGGGTCCCACATACACACTGACCCACACTGGAGGTTGGGTCCCACATACACACTGACCCTCACTGGAGGTTGGGTCCCACATACACACTGACCCTCACTGGAGGTTGGGTCCCACATACACACTGACCCACACTGGAGGTTGGGTCCCACATACGCACTGACCCTCACTGGAGGTTGGGTCCCACATACACACTGACCCTCACTGGAGGATGGGTCCCACATACATACTGATCGTCACTGGAGGTTGGGTCCCACATACACACTGACCCACACTGGAGGTTGGGTCCCACATACACACTGACCCTCACTGGAGGTTGGGTCCCACATACACACTGACCCTCACTGGAGGTTGGGTCCCACATACACACTGACCCTCACTGGAGGTTGGGTCCCACATACACACTCACCCTCACTGGAGGTTTGGTCCCACATACACACTGACCCACACTGGAGGTTGGGTCCCACATACACACTGACCCTCACTGGAGGTTGGGTCCCACATACACACTGACCCTCACTGGAGGTTGGGTCCCACATACACACTGACCCTCACTGGAGGTTGGGTCCCACATACACACTGATCCCTCACTGGAGGTTGGGTCCCACATACACACTGACCCTCACTGGAGGTTGGGTCCCACATACACACCCCCACTGGAGGTTGGGTCCCACATACACACTCACCCTCACTGGAGGTTAGGTCCCACATACACACTGACGCCACACTGGAGGTTGGGACCCACATACACACCCCACTGGAGGTTGGGTCCCACATACACACTGACCCTCACTGGAGGTTGGGTCCCACATACACACTGACCCTCACTGGAGGTTGGGTCCCACATACACACTGACCCACACTGGAGGTTGGGTCCCACATACACACTCACCCTCACTGGAGGTTGGGTCCCACATACACACTGACCCACACTGGAGGTTGGGTCCCACATACACACTGACCCTCACTGGAGGTTGGGTCCCACATACACACTCACCCTCACTGGAGGTTGGGTCCCACATACACACTGACCCACACTGGAGGTTGGGTCCCACATACACACTCACCCTCACTGGAGGTTAGGTCCCACATACACACTGACGCCACACTGGAGGTTGGGACCCACATACACACCCCACTGGAGGTTGGGTCCCACATACACACTCACCCTCACTGGAGGTTAGGTCCCACATACACACTGACCCACACTGGAGGTTGGGTCCCACATACACACTGACCCTCACTGGAGGTTGGGTCCCACATACACACCACCACTGGAGGTTGGGTCCCACATACACACTGACCCTCACTGGAGGTTGGGTCCCACATACACACTGACCCTCACTGGAGGTTGGGTCCCACATACACACTGACCGTCACTGGAGGTTGGGTCCCACATACACACTGACCCTCACTGGAGGTTGGGTCCCACATACACACTCACCCTCACTGGAGGTTGGGTCCCACATACACACTGACCCTCACTGGAGGTTGGGTCCCACATACACACTGACCCTCACTGGAGGTTGGGTCCCACATACACACTGACCCACACTGGAGGTTGGGTCCCACATACACACTGACCCTCACTGGAGGTTGGGTCCCACATACACACTGACCCTCACTGGGGTTGGGTCCCACATACACACTACCCTCACTGGAGGTTGGGTCCCACATACACACTACCCTCACTGGAGGTTGGGTCCCACATACACACTGACCCTCACTGGAGGTTGGGTCCCACATACACACTGACCCTCACTGGAGGTTGGGTCCCACATACACACTGACCCCACTGGAGGTTGGGTCCCACATACACACTGACCCTCACTGGAGGTTGGGTCCCACATACACACTGACCCTCACTGGAGGTTGGGTCCCACATACACACTGACCCACACTGGAGGTTGGGTCCCACATACACACTGACCCTCACTGGAGGTTGGGTCCCACATACACACTGGGAGGTTGGGTCCCACATACACACTGACCCCACTGGAGGTTGGGTCCCACATACACACTGACCCTCACTGGAGGTTGGGTCCCACATACACACTGACCCTCACTGGAGGTTGGGTCCCACATACACACTGACCCTCACTGGAGGTTGGGTCCCACATACACACTGACCCTCACTGGAGGTTGGGTCCCACATACACACTGACCCTCACTGGAGGTTGGGTCCCACATACACACTGACCCTCACTGGAGGTTGGGTCCCACATACACACTGACCCCACTGGAGGTTGGGTCCCACATACACACTGACCCACACTGGAGGTTGGGTCCCACATACACACTGACCCTCACTGGAGGTTGGGTCCCACATACACACTGACCCTCACTGGAGGTTGGGTCCCACATACACACTGACCCACACTGGAGGTTGGGTCCCACATACACACTCACCCTCACTGGAGGTTGGGTCCCACATACACACTGACCCACACTGGAGGTTGGGTCCCACATACACACTGACCCACACTGGAGGTTGGGTCCCACATACACACTCACCCTCACTGGAGGTTGGGTCCCACATACACACTGACCCACACTGGAGGTTGGGTCCCACATACACACTGACCCTCACTGGAGGTTCGGTCCCACATACACACTGTCCCTTACTGGAGGTTGGGTCCCACATACACACTGACCCTCACTGGAAGTTGGGTCCCACATACACACTGACCCACACTGGAGGTTGGGTCCCACACACGCACTGACCCTCACTGGAGGTTGGGTCCCACATACACACTGACCCTCACTGGAGGTTGGGTCCCACATACACACTGTCCCTCACTGGAGGTTGGGTCCCACATACACACTCACCCTCACTGGAGGTTAGGTCCCAGCTACACACCGACCCACACTGGAGGTTGGGTCCCACATACACACTGTCCCTTACTGGAGGTTGGGTCCCACATACACACTCACCCTCACTGGAGGTTAGGTCCCACATACACACTGACCCACACTGGAGATTGGGTCCCACATACACACTCACCCTCACTGGAGGTTGGGTCCCACATACACACTGACCCAAACTGGAGGTTGGGTCCCACATACACACTCACCCTCACTGGAGGTTGGGTCCCACATACACACTCACCCTCACTGGAGGTTGGGTCCCACATACACACTGACCCTCACTGGAGGTTGGGTCCCACATACACACTGACCCACACTGGAGGTTGGGTCCCACATACACACTCACCCTCACTGGAGGTTAGGTCCCACATACACACTGACCCTCACTGGAGGTTGGGTCCCACATACACACTGACCCACACTGGAGGTTGGGTCCCACATACACACTGTCCCTTACTGGAGATTGGGTCCCACATACACACTGACCCTCACTGGAGATTGGGTCCCACATACATACTGATCGTCACTGGAGGTTGGGTCCCACATACACACTGACCCACACTGGAGGTTGGGTCCCACATACACACTGACCCACACTGGAGGTTGGGTCCCACATACACACTCACCCTCACTGGAGGTTGGGTCCCACATACACACTGACCCTCACTGGAGGTTGGGTCCCACATACACACTGACCCTCACTGGAGGTTGGGTCCCACATACACACTGACCCTCACTGGAGGTTGGGTCCCACATACACACTGACCCTCACTGGAGGTTGGGTCCCACATACACACTGACCCTCACTGGAGGTTGGGTCCCACATACACACTGACCCTCACTGGAGGTTGGGTCCCACATACACACTGACCCTCACTGGAGGTTGGGTCCCACATACACACTGACCCTCACTGGAGGTTGGGTCCCACATACACACTGACCCACACTGGAGGTTGGGTCCCACATACACACTGACCCTCACTGGAGGTTGGGTCCCACATACACACTGACCCTCACTGGAGGTTGGGTCCCACATACACACTGACCCTCACTGGAGGTTGGGTCCCACATACACACTGACCCTCACTGGAGGTTGGGTCCCACATACACACTGACCCTCACTGGAGGTTGGGTCCCACATACACACTGACCCTCACTGGAGGTTGGGTCCCACATACACACTGACCCACACTGGAGGTTGGGTCCCACATACACACTGACCCTCACTGGAGGTTGGGTCCCACATACACACTGACCGTCACTGGAGGTTGGGTCCCACATACACACTGACCCACACTGGAGGTTGGGTCCCACATACACACTGTCCCTTACTGGAGGTTGGATCCCACATACACACTGACCCACACTGGAGGTTGGGTCCCACATACACACTGTCCCTTACTGGAGATTGGGTCCCACATACACACTCACCCTCACTGGAGGTTGGGTCCCACATACACACTGACCCACACTGGAGGTTGGGTCCCACATACACACTCACCCTCACTGGAGGTTAGGTCCCACATACACACTGACCCACACTGGAGGTTGGGTCCCACATACACACTGACCCACACTGGAGGTTGGGTCCCACATACACACTCACCCTCACTGGAGGTTGGGTCCCACATACACACTGACCCACACTGGAGGTTGGGTCCCACATACACACTGACCCTCACTGGAGGTTGGGTCCCACATACATACTGATCGTCACTGGAGGTTGGGTCCCACATACACACTGACCCTCACTGGAGGTTGGGTCCCACATACACACTGACCCACACTGGAGATTGGGTCCCACATACACACTCACCCTCACTGGAGGTTGGGTCCCACATACACACTGACCCTCACTGGAGGTTGGGTCCCACATACACACTGACCCTCACTGGAGGTTGGGTCCCACATACACACTGACCCTCACTGGAGGTTGGGTCCCACATACACACTGACCCACACTGGAGGTTGGGTCCCACATACACACTCACCCTCACTGGAGGTTAGGTCCCACATACACACTGACCCACACTGGAGGTTGGGTCCCACATACACACTCACCCTCACTGGAGGTTGGGTCCCACATACACACTCACCCTCACTGGAGATTGGGTCCCACATACGCACTGACCCTCACTGGAGGATGGGCTCCACATACACACTGATCGTCACTGGAGGTTGGGTCCCACATACACACTGACCCACTGGAGGTTGGGTCCCACATACACACTCACCCCACTGGAGGTTGGGTCCCACATACACACTGACCCTCACTGGAGGTTGGGTCCCACATACACACTGACCCACACTGGAGGTTGGGTCCCACATACACACTCACCCTCACTGGAGGTTGGGTCCCACATACACACTGACCCTCACTGGAGGTTGGGTCCCACATACACACTGACCCACACTGGAGGTTGGGTCCCACATACACACTCACCCTCACTGGAGGTTGGGTCCCACATACACACTGACCCAACTGGAGGTTGGGTCCCACATACACACTGACCCACTCCACTGGAGGTTGGGTCCCACATACACACTCACCCTCACTGGAGGTTGGGTCCCACATACACACTGACCCTCACTGGAGGTTGGGTCCCACATACACACTGACCCACACTGGAGGTTGGGTCCCACATACACACTGACCCTCACTGGAGGTTGGGTCCCACATACACACTGACCACACTGGAGGTTGGGTCCCACATACACACTGACCCCACTGGAGGTTGGGTCCCACATACACACTGACCCTCACTGGAGGTTGGGTCCCACATACACACTGACCCTCACTGGAGGTTGGGTCCCACATACACACTGACCCTCACTGGAGGTTGGGTCCCACATACACACTGACCCTCACTGGAGGTTGGGTCCCACATACACACTGACCCTCACTGGAGGTTGGGTCCCACATACACACTGACCCACACTGGAGGTTGGGTCCCACATACACACTGACCCTCACTGGAGGTTGGGTCCCACATACACACTGACCCTCACTGGAGGTTGGGTCCCACATACACACTGACCCTCACTGGAGGTTGGGTCCCACATACACACTGACCCTCACTGGAGGTTGGGTCCCACATACACACTGACCCACACTGGAGGTTGGGTCCCACATACACAGGTGACCCACACTGGAGGTTGGGTCCCACATACACACTGACCCTCACTGGAGGTTGGGTCCCACATACACACTGACCCCACTGGAGGTTGGGTCCCACATACACACTACCCCACTGGAGGTTGGTCCCACATACACACTCACCCTCACTGGAGGTTGGGTCCCACATACACACTGACCCACACTGGAGGTTGGGTCCCACATACACACTGACCCTCACTGGAGGTTGGGTCCCACATACACACTGACCCACACTGGAGGTTGGGTCCCACATACACACTCACCCTCACTGGAGGTTGGGTCCCACATACACACTGACCCTCACTGGAGGTTGGGTCCCACATACACACTGACCCACACTGGAGGTTGGGTCCCACATACACACTGACCCTCACTGGAGGTTGGGTCCCACATACACACTGACCCTCACTGGAGGTTGGGTCCCACATACACACCCCCTGGAGGTTGGGTCCACATAACACTGACCCACACTGGAGGTTGGGTCCCACATACACACTGACCCTCACTGGAGGTTGGGTCCCACATACACACTGACCCTCACTGGAGGTTGGGTCCCACATACACACTCACCCTCACTGGAGGTTGGGTCCCACATACACACTGACCCACACTGGAGGTTGGGTCCCACATACACACTGACCCACACTGGAGTGGGTCCCACATACACTGGAGGTTGGGTCCCACATACACACTCACCCTCACTGGAGGTTGGGTCCCACATACACACTGACCCTCACTGGAGGTTGGGTCCCACATACACACTGACCCACACTGGAGGTTGGGTCCCACATACACACTACCCTACTGGAGGTTGGGTCCCACACACACTGACCCACACTGGAGGTTGGGTCCCACATACACACTGACCCTCACTGGAGGTTGGGTCCCACATACACACTGACCCTCACTGGAGGTTGGGTCCCACATACACACTGACCCTCACTGGAGGTTGGGTCCCACATACACACTCACCCTCACTGGAGGTTGGGTCCCACATACACACTGACCCTCACTGGAGGTTGGGTCCCACATACACACTGACCCCACTGGAGGTTGGGTCCCACATACACACTCACCCTCACTGGAGGTTGGGTCCCACATACACACTGACCCTCACTGGAGGTTGGGTCCCACATACACACTACCCCACTGGAGGTTGGGTCCCACATACACACTGACCCTCACTGGAGGTTGGGTCCCACATACACACTGACCCTCACTGGAGGTTGGGTCCCACATACACACTGACCCACACTGGAGGTTGGGTCCCACATACACACTGACCCACACTGGAGGTTGGGTCCCACATACACACTGTCCCTCACTGGAGGTTGGGTCCCACATACACACCCCCACTGGAGGTTGGGTCCCACATACACACTGACCCTCACTGGAGGTTGGGTCCCACATACACACTGACCCTCACTGGAGGTTGGGTCCCACATACACACTGACCCTCACTGGAGGTTGGGTCCCACATACACACTGACCCTCACTGGAGGTTGGGTCCCACATACACACTCACCCTCACTGGAGGTTGGGTCCCACATACACACTGACCCTCACTGGAGGTTGGGTCCCACATACACACTGTCCCTTACTGGAGGTTGGGTCCCACATACACACTCACCCTCACTGGAGGTTAGGTCCCACATACACACTGACCCACACTGGAGGTTGGGTCCCACATACACACTCACCCTCACTGGAGGTTGGGTCCCACATACACACTGACCCTCACTGGAGGTTGGGTCCCACATACACACTGTCACTTACTGGAGATTGGGTCCCACATACACACTCACCCTCACTGGAGGTTGGGTCCCACATACACACTGACCCAAACTGGAGGTTGGGTCCCACATACACACTCACCCTCACTGGAGGTTGGGTCCCACATACACACTACCCTCACTGGAGGTTGGGTCCCACATACACACGACCCCACTGGAGGTTGGGTCCCACATACACACTGACCCTCACTGGAGGTTGGGTCCCACATACACACTGACCCCACTGGAGGTTGGGTCCCACATACACACTGACCCTCACTGGAGGTTGGGTCCCACATATACACCTGACCCACACTGGAGGTTGGGTCCCACATACACACTGACCCTCACTGGAGGTTGGGTCCCACATACACACTGACCCTCACTGGAGGTTGGGTCCCACATACACACTGACCCTCACTGGAGGTTGGGTCCCACATACACACTCACCCTCACTGGAGGTTGGGTCCCACATACACACTCACCCTCACTGGAGGTTAGGTCCCACATACACACTGACCCACACTGGAGGTTGGGTCCCACATACACACTCACCCTCACTGGAGGTTGGGTCCCACATACACACTGACCCACACTGGAGGTTGGGTCCCACATACACACTGACCCTCACTGGAGGTTGGGTCCCACATAGACACTGACCCTCACTGGAGGTTGGGTCCCACATACACACTGACCCTTACTGGAGGTTGGGTCCCACATACACACTCACCCTCACTGGAGGTTGGGTCCCACATACACACTGTCCCTTACTGGAGATTGGGTCCCACATACACACCCCCACTGGAGGTTGGGTCCCACATACACACTGACCCTACTGGAGGTTGGGTCCCACATACACACTGACCCTCACTGGAGGTTGGGTCCCACATACACACTGACCCTCACTGGAGGTTGGGTCCCACATACACACTGACCCTCACTGGAGGTTGGGTCCCACATACACACTGACCCTCACTGGAGGTTGGGTCCCACATACACACTGACCCTCACTGGAGGTTGGGTCCCACATACACACTGACCCACACTGGAGGTTGGGTCCCACATACACACTCACCCTCACTGGAGGTTGGGTCCCACATACACACTGACCCACACTGGAGGTTGGGTCCCACATACACACTGCCCTCACTGGAGGTTGGGTCCCACATACACACTGACCCTCACTGGAGGTTGGGTCCCACATACACACTGACCCTCACTGGAGGTTGGGTCCCACATACACACTGACCCACACTGGAGGTTGGGTCCCACATACACACTGACCCTCACTGGAGGTTGGGTCCCACATACACACTGACCCACACTGGAGGTTGGGTCCCACATACACACTCACCCTCACTGGAGGTTGGGTCCCACATACACACTGACCCTCACTGGAGGTTGGGTCCCACATACACACTGACCCTCACTGGAGGTTGGGTCCCACATACACACTGACCCTCACTGGAGGTTGGGTCCCACATACACACTGACCCTCACTGGAGGTTGGGTCCCACATACACACTGACCCACACTGGAGGTTGGGTCCCACATACACACTGACCCTCACTGGAGGTTGGGTCCCACATACACACTGACCCTACTGGAGGTTGGGTCCCACATACACACTGCCCTCACTGGAGGTTGGGTCCCACATACACACGACCCTCACTGGAGGTTGGGTCCCACATACACACTGACCCACACTGGAGGTTGGGTCCCACATACACACTACCCTCACTGGAGGTTGGGTCCCACATACACACTGACCCTCACTGGAGGTTGGGTCCCACATACACACTGACCCTCACTGGAGGTTGGGTCCCACATACACACTGACCCTCACTGGAGGTTGGGTCCCACATACACACTGACCCTCACTGGAGGTTGGGTCCCACATACACACTGACCCACACTGGAGGTTGGGTCCCACATACACACTGACCCTCACTGGAGGTTGGGTCCCACATACACACTGACCCACACTGGAGGTTGGGTCCCACATACACACTGACCCTCACTGGAGGTTGGGTCCCACATACACACTGACCCTCACTGGAGGTTGGGTCCCACATACACACTGACCCTCACTGGAGGTTGGGTCCCACATACACACTGACCCACACTGGAGGTTGGGTCCCACATACACACTGACCCTCACTGGAGGTTGGGTCCCACATACACACTGACCCACACTGGAGGTTGGGTCCCACATACACACTGACCCTCACTGGAGGTTGGGTCCCACATACACACTGACCCTCACTGGAGGTTGGGTCCCACATACACACTGACCCACACTGGAGGTTGGGTCCCACATACACACTACCCTCACTGGAGGTTGGGTCCCACATACACACTGACCCACACTGGAGGTTGGGTCCCACATACACACTGACCCACACTGGAGGTTGGGTCCCACATACACACTCACCCCACTGGAGGTTGGGTCCCACATACACACTGACCCTCACTGGAGGTTGGGTCCCACATACACACTGACCCTCACTGGAGGTTGGGTCCCACATACACACTCACCCTCACTGGAGGTTGGGTCCCACATACACACTGACCCACACTGGAGGTTGGGTCCCACATACACACTGACCCACACTGGAGGTTGGGTCCCACATACACACTCACCCTCACTGGAGGATGGGTCCCACATACAAACTGATCGTCACTGGAGGTTGGGTCCCACATAAACACTGACCCACACTGGAGGTTGGGTCCCACATACACACTGACCCTCACTGGAGGATGGGTCTCACATACACAATGACCCACACTGGAGGTTGGGTCCCACATACACACTGACCCACACTGGAGGTTGGGTCCCACATACACACTCACCCTCACTGGAGGTTAGGTCCCACATACACACTGACCCACACTGGAGGTTGGGTCCCACATACACACTGTCCCTTACTGGAGGTTGGGTCCCACATACACACTCACCCTCACTGGAGGTTGGGTCCCACATACACACTGACCCTCACTGGAGGATGGGTCCCACATACATTCTGACCCTCACTGGAGGTTGGGTCCCACATACACACAGACCCTCACTGGAGGTTGGGTCCCACATACACACTCACCCTCACTGGAGGTTAGGTCCCACATACACACTGACCCTCACTGGAGGTTGGGTCCCACATACACACTGACCCACACTGGAGGTTGGGTCCCACATACACACTGACCCTCACTGGAGGTTGGGTCCCACATACACACTCACCCTCACTGGAGGTTGGGTCCCACATACACACTCACCCTCACTGGAGGTTGGGTCCCACATACACACTGTCCCTTACTGGAGGTTGGGTCCCACATACACACTCACCCTCACTGGAGGTTGGGTCCCACATACACACTGACCCACACTGGAGGTTGGGTCCCACATACACACTGACCCTCACTGGAGGTTGGGTCCCACATACACACTGACCCTCACTGGAGGTTGGGTCCCACATACACACTGACCCTCACTGGAGGTTGGGTCCCACATACACACTGACCCACACTGGAGGTTGGGTCCCACATACACACTGACCCTCACTGGAGGTTGGGTCCCACATACACACTGACCCACACTGGAGGTTGGGTCCCACATACACACTGACCCTCACTGGAGGTTGGGTCCCACATACACACTGACCCTCACTGGAGGTTGGGTCCCACATACACACTGACCCTCACTGGAGGTTGGGTCCCACATACACACTGACCCTCACTGGAGGTTGGGTCCCACATACACACTGACCCACACTGGAGGTTGGGTCCCACATACACACTCACCCTCACTGGAGGTTGGGTCCCACATACACACTGACCCACACTGGAGGTTGGGTCCCACATACACACTGACCCACACTGGAGGTTGGGTCCCACATACACACTGACCCTCACTGGAGGTTGGGTCCCACATACACACTGACCCTCACTGGAGGTTGGGTCCCACATACACACTGACCCTCACTGGAGGTTGGGTCCCACATACACACTGACCCTTACTGGAGGTTGGGTCCCACATACACACTCACCCTCACTGGAGGTTGGGTCCCACATACACACTGACCCTCACTGGAGGTTGGGTCCCACATACACACTGACCCACACTGGAGATTGGGTCCCACATACACACTCACCCTCACTGGAGGTTGGGTCCCACATACACACTCACCCTCACTGGAGGTTAAGTCCCACATACACACTGACCCTTACTGGAGGTTGGGTCCCACATACACACTCACCCTCACTGGAGGTTGGGTCCCACATACACACTGACCCACACTGGAGGTTGGGTCCCACATACACACTGACCCTCACTGGAGGTTGGGTCCCACATACACACTGACCCTCACTGGAGGTTGGGTCCCACATACACACTGACCCTCACTGGAGGTTGGGTCCCACATACACACTCACCCTCACTGGAGGTTAGGTCCCACATACACACTGACCCACACTGGAGGTTGGGTCCCACATACACACTGTCCCTTACTGGAGGTTGGGCCCCACATACACACTGACCCACACTGGAGATTGGGTCCCACATACACACTCACCCTCACTGGAGGTTGGGTCCCATATACATACTGACTCAAACTGGAGGTTGGGTCCCACATACACACTCACCCTCACTGTAGGTTAGGTCCCACATACACACTCACCCTCACTGGAGGTTGGGTCCCACACATAGACACTGACCCTCACTGGAGGTTGGGTCCCACATACACACTGTCCCTTACTGGAGGTTGGGTCCCACATACACACTCACCCTCACTGGAGATTGGGTCCCACATACACACTGACCCTCACTGGAGGTTGGATCCCACATACACACTGACCCACGCTGGAGATTGGGTCCCACATACACACTCACCCTCACTGGAGGTTGGGTCCCACATACATACTGACCCAAACTGGAGGTTGGGTCCCACATACACACTCACCCTCACTGTAGGTTAGGTCCCACATACACACTCACCCTCACTGGAGGTTGGGTCCCACATACACACTCACCCTCACTGGAGGTTGGGTCCCACATACACACTGACCCACACTGGAGGTTGGGTCCCACATACACACTGGAGGTTGGGTCCCACCCTCACTGGAGGTTGGGTCCCACATACACACTGACCCACACTGGAGGTTGGGTCCCACATACACACTGACCCTCACTGGAGGTTGGGTCCCACATACACACTGACCCTCACTGGAGGTTGGGTCCCACATACACACTGACCCTCACTGGAGGTTGGGTCCCACATACACACTGACCCTCACTGGTTGGGTCCCACATACACACTGACCCTCACTGGAGGTTGGGTCACACATACACACTGACCCTCACTGGAGGTTGGGTCCCACATACACACTGACCCTCACTGGAGGTTGGGTCCCACATACACACTGACCCTCACTGGAGGTTGGGTCCCACATACACACTGACCCTCACTGGAGGTTGGGTCCCACATACACACTCA